>NC_046172.1:62804742-63104742 GCF_011064425.1 Rattus rattus
CTTTTACTTGCTTGGTTAAAGTCACACCGAGGTACTTTATATTATTTGGGTCTATTATGAAGGGTGTCATTTCCCTTATTTCTTTTCTCAGCTTGTTTCTCTTTTATTGTAGAGAGAACTGCTGATTTATTTGGGTTAATTTATACCCTTCCCTTTGCTGAAGTTGTTTATCAGCTTTAATGCAGATCTCAGTGGAACTTTTGGGATCATAAATATACTATCCTTATCATCTGCAAATAGTGATATTTTTGACTTCTTCTTTTTCTGATCTGTATCCTTGACCTCAACTTTTTGTTGTCTCATTGCTCTGGCTAGAACTTCAAGAACTATATTGAATAAGTAGGGAGAGAGTGGGCAGCCTTGTCTAGTCCCTGATTTTAGTGGGATTGCTTCAAGTTTCTCTCCATTTAGTCTAATGTGTAACCCAATTTTTAATAGGGTCATTTGACTCCCTGGAGTCTAACTTCTTGAGTTCTTTGTATATTTTGGATATTAACACTCTACCAGATGTAGGATTGATGAAGATCTTTTCCCAAGCTGTTGGTTGCCATTTTGTCCTAATGACAGTGTCTTTTGCCTTGTAGAAGCTTTGCAGTTTTATGAGGTCCCATTTGTCAATTCTTGATCTTAGAGCATAAGCCATTGGTGTTCAGTTCAGGATATTTTCCCCAGTGTCCATGTGTTTGAGACTCTTCCCCACTTTTACTTCTATTAGTTTGAGTGTATCTGGTTTAATGTAGAGGTCCTGGATCCACTTGGCTAAGCTTTGTACCGGGTGATAAGAATGGATTGATTTGGATTTTCATTCTTCTACATGATGCACTCCAGTTGAACCAGCACCATTTGTGGAAAATGCTATCTTTTTCCCTTGGTTGATTCTGGCTCCTTTGTCAAACATCATTTCACCATAGGTGTTGGGTTCATTTCTGAGTCTTTAATTCTATGCCACTGGTCTATCTGCCTGTCTGTGTACCAATACCATACAGTTTTTATCACTATTGCTCTGTAATACTGCTTGAGTTCAGGGATAGTGATTCCACCAGAAGTCCTTTTATTGTTGAGGACAGTTTTAGCTATTCTGGGATTTTTTTGTTATTCCAGATGAATTTTCAAATTGTTCTGTCTAACTCAACCAAGAATTGGTTTGGAATTTTGATGGGGATTGCATTGAATCTGTAGATCACTTTTGGTAAAATGGCTATTTTTACTATATTAATCCTGCCAATCAATGAGCATGGGAGATCTTTCCATCTTCTGAGATCTTCTTAAATTTCTTTCTTCAGAGACTTGAAGTTCTTATTGTACCGATCTTTTACTTGCTTGGTTAAAGTCACACCGAGCTATTTTATATTATTTGGGACTATTATGAAGGATGTCGATTCCCTAATTTCTTTCTCGGCTTGTTTCTCTTTTGTGTAGAGGAAGGCTACTGATTTATTTGAGTTAATTTTATACCCAGTCACTTTGCTGAAGGTGTTTATCAGGATTAGTAGCTCTCTGGTGGAACTTTTGGGATCACTTAAATACACAATCATATCATCTGCAAATAGTAATATTTAGACTTCTTCCTTTCCAATCTGTATCCCTTTGATCTCCTTTTGTTGTCTGATTGTTCTGGCTAGGACTATATTGAACTATATTGAATAAGTAGGGAGAGAGTGGGCAGGCTTGTATGTTTATGGGCATGTCTTTCTTTAGGTTAGGGAAGTTTTCTTCTATAATTTATTTGAATATATTTACTGGCCCTTTAGTTGGGAGTTTTTACTTTCTTCTATACCTATTATCCTTAGGTTTGATCTTCTCATTGCGTCCTCGATTTTCTGTATGTTTTGGACCAGTCGCTTTTTCCATTTTCCATTATCTTTAACAGTTGTGTTGATGATTTCTATTGAATATTCTGCTCCTGAGATTCTTTCTTCTATCTCTTGTATTCTGTTGGTGATGCTTATATCTACGGCTCCTTGTCTCTTCCTTAGGTTTTCTATATCCAGGGTTGTCTCCCTTTGTGCTTTCTTTATTGTTTCTATTTCCATTTTTAAATCCTGAACGTTTTTTCAATTCCTTCACCTGTTTGGTTGTGTTTTCCTGTAATTCTTTCAGGGATTTTTGTGTTTCCTCTCTAAGGTCTTCTACTTGTTTACTTGTGTTTTCCTGCATTTCTTTAAGGGAGTTCTTTATTTCCTTCTTAAAGTCCTCCATCATTGTCAAAAAATGTGATTTTAAATCTAAATCTTTCTTTTCTGGTCTGTTTGCATATCCAGTACTTTCTTTGGTGGGAGAACTGGGCTCTGATGATGCGAAGTAGTCTTGATTTCTGTTGCTTAGGATCCTGCACTTGCCTCTAGCCATTGGGTTGTCTCTGGTGTTTGCTTGTCTTGCTGTTTCTGAAAGTGACTTGACCCTCTGTGTTAGCACTCCTGAAGAACTGTTTTCCTGTTTTCTTTCAGCCTTTCCTGAGAACAGGTGTTCTGATTTCAGGTGTAGAGGCACTCCTGGAGACTGTCTTTCAGCTCTAGATGTGGGCAGGAATCGAATTGTCCTGCGGTCTCAGGATGTCTGCACTCCTGGGTGTTCAGCTCTCTTCCCCATGGGATTTGGATGCAGGGAACTGTGGGATGGTATCAATTCACTTCCGGGCAGAGCCAGAAACAGGAAGTGCCCTGACTCAGAGGACTTTTACCTCTTTGTGTCCTGAATCCACCAGGCAGGTCACTTAGAAGCAGAAAAGTGGGTCTTACCTCTGCTCTCAGGTGTGCAGGCACTCCTGGAGACTATCTTCCAGTTCTAGGTGCAGGCATCAATCAAAGGGTCCTACCCCTGATTGCTCCTAAGTTCTTGCACCCAGGGGGCACAGTTGACACTAGGTAATTCCTTCGTGGGTCTGGACTGTGGGCAGAGGGTATTCTCCTCTGACTTCTTAGGAGTGTCTACATTTCTGAGGGTCCAGCTCTCTCCCCCATGGGATTTGGGTGCAGGGAGCTTTTTCGCTGGTTCAGTTTGGTCCTGGGCGCAGACCAGAACTGTGCATACCGGCAGCTGTCTGTTCCTATATTCCTGTTTCCAAAGGCACTGTGCAGTTTTTCCTTGGACCCCAGATGTGGGCAAAGGTGTGCAGAGGTGGCAGTCTGTCCTGCGGTCTCAGGATGTCTGCACTCCTGGGTGTTCAGCGCTCTTCCCCATGGGATTTGGGTGCAGGGAACCTTCTTTTCTTTTTTAATTGGATAGTTTCTTTACTTACATTTCAAATGTTATCCCCTTTCTTGATTTCCCTTCTGGAATCCCCCTAACCCTTACCTCCACCACCACCTCTATCAGAGCCATCCACCCACCTACCACCTCCCATCTCCCTGCCCTGTGTTCCCCTACAGGAGCACTGAACCTTCCCACAGAGTCAAGGGGCCTCTCATCGTGATGCGGATAAGGCCATCCTCTGCTACATATGTAGCTATAGCCATGGGTCCCCTGTGCTCTTTGGTTGGTGGTTTATTAGGATAGAGGATCTGGTTGGTTGATATTGTTCTTCTTCTGTCTTGATTTTACAAACCCCTTCAACTCCTTTAGTTAAAGCACTGGCTGCTTTTTCCAGAAGGTCCTGCATTCAATTCCCGTCATCATGTTTGTTTCATAACCATTTGTAAGGGGATCTAATGCCCTCTTCTAGCCTTCAGATGTATGTGCAGCAGAATGTTATACAAGGATCCCACTTCTTAAGATCAAGTCACATTGCTTTGATTATCATTGGAGATGTAAGAAGAGTCATGCTGGTCTGTATCTTCCCTCACTCTTTATTCTATCTACACATTATTCATAAGGAAATGGAGGCTCAAGGATCTCAAAGAGCTTGTTCTGATTACAGTACATATTTTGACTTGTAGAACTGGGTTAAGTCTTCTCTTTATAGTTCTAGAGATGGTACTAGATCTCAAAACAATTTAATTGAAAGTTGAAATGTCATATGCATTTTTCTAGTCCTCTACTACTCAAACTTCAGTGGTATGATAGCTATGTATGGAAATCCTAGTTTTTATCTTTCTTTCTATCCACAGCTTAGAACACCATATTCTTTTTTTCTTTTTTTTTTTTTTCGGACTGGGGACCCGAACCCAGGGCCTTAAGCTTGGTAGGCAAGCTCTACCAATTTAGCTAAATCCCAAACCGTTTTCCCCATATTCTTACATTCAAAGAAACAATTTGTGGTAGCTGATTGCTAAAAAATTTTGCAAATATAAAAAGAAAGGATGAGCAATCAGAATGTCCATCATCAAAAAAATAGGACAACTAATATTGGAGAGAATGTTATTCACTCTCCAGTGTTTCTGACAATGCACTTCAAGTAGCTATTATGGAAATAAGTGTGGATTTATAGAAACAATTAAAAATATAACTACCCGGGGGCTGGAGAGATGGCTCAGTGGTTAAGAGCACCGACTGCTCTTCCTGAGGTCCTGAGTTCAAATCCCAGCAACCACATGGTGGCTCACAACCATCTGTAATGAGATCTGATGCCCTCTTCTGGTGTGTCTGAAGGCAGCTACAGTGTACTCAGACAATAAAATAAAATCTTAAAAAATAAATTTATAAAATAATATAACTACCAGATGACTCTACTAGACTTGTCTTGAGCATATATTTATTCAAAGGCCTTCATAGAGATAAAAACATATCCATGTTTATTGGTACTCTGTTCAAATCAACTAGGAAATGTAACCAACCTAAATGTACACCAACAGATGAATGAATAAGTGAGAAGGAGAGAGGGAAAGAGAGAGAAAGAGGTGAATTCTATTTAGGTGTGAGGAAAATAAGATCATGAAATTTGCAGGAAAATGGATAGATCAAGAAAGCATCATATTAATTGAAGTGACCCCCAAACGCAGAAAGAAACCACCTGGTTTCCTTCATATATGAATCATAGAGTATAATGTTTACATGCATATATGTGACTAGGTCCAAGTGTGAGAAAAAGGTAAAAATCTAAAACAAGACAAAGAGAGGGCAAAAGTAGGTGATGAGGAAGGATGGGTAAATAAGGAAGATGGAATATGAAAGAAAAACTATCTGGGAAGGGAAGTTATCAGTGGAGAACAGGGATAACTGGAAGGTTTGCAATTCAGGGAGAAAGTGAGCACTTTGTTCAAAAATATCATAATGATATCCAGCACAGTAGATGCTGATTTACAAAAAAAATAAAACAGGATGGTGAGATGGCTCAAAAGATAGCATCTTATATCCTGGTCTAATAATCTGAGTTCAACTCCTAGAAGTCACATGGTTTGAAGGGAAAAACCAATTCCACTGCACCAATTCCTCTGACTTCCATATATACACTGTTGGATGTATGTCACACACACACACACACACACACACACACACACACACACACATAAATTAAAATAAATTACAAACAGTAAAAGGAACATATGTAGAGAAATATACAGTAATGTTGATTATAGTAAAACATCCAACTGGTTGATGTTTGATTGACATATACAACAAATAGCAAGATGAGTCACTATATCCAGATGGAAAACTACATATATACACATATATATACATATATATCACATAAAAGCAAGTTATAATTGAATTTGAACATCAGAAAAACTATATTTTGTTTACACTAATTTATTTACTTATTCATCTTACATCACAATATCTACCCCCCTCACACTCCAGTTCCCATCTTCTTCTCTGAGAAAGGTGAGCCCCCCCTGGGTATCACCCCACCCACTATAAAATTTTTAAGTACCTATACATCCCAGAAAACATGTAAGAAATACTCTAAATATGCTGTTCCCAATCTATGTCTCTAGACCCCTTTGGGGGTAATGTATCAGATATCCTGCATATCAGATATTTACATTACAATTCATAACAGTAGCCAAATTACTGTTATAAAATAAGAACAAAAATAATTTTATGGTTGAGGCAGTCACCACAAGCTTAAATGGTTGCAGCTTTAGGAAGATTAAGAACAAATTGCCCTAAATAGTGCACTGTTTATTGGAAATGAAAATTAAACTCAACATTTTGTAGTTTATCTGGCACTCACACATAAAGATTAAAGAGATGAAAAAAAGAAACTAAGAACAGGATTCTGAGAAAATTAAGGGCATTGAAGTTGATGAGTGAAAAGCTTCAGCGTGTGGAAACAGAACTGAGAAAACTTGCAGTTTGTTACAGTGTAGAAGCCCTTTAAAGTACTTTAGAAGATACAAGGAAAATATTTCCCTTTGATCATATTTGACTACTAAACTACAGCGTTTTAGCCTGGGACTCCAGGAACTTGCTCAATGTCCCTATATTTTTTTTTTGCTTTTTCAATACAGCTTGATTTGATTTCAAACTCCATTGTCCTACCATTCATGATTCTAATTCTGTCAAGTTTCTACCTCACTTGATCTTTCTCTTCTCTCTAGCCTTTCCCATAATTCCTTGGATATACGAACAGTGGGTTACTTATTAAAATAAACATTCAATCTGTAGATACTTTCTGGCTTTTGTTCCCCCTGGATGCTTCATAGGTACTAATTGAAAATCTAGAATTGTAGGCAGGTTACTGAAATTAATGTAGCTAACCAGGACCTCAGGTGGAACCAAAATGAACAGAACAGAACTGAACTATTTTTTTAAGATGCTGAAAATGGTAGAGTTATTTTGGAATCTTAAGTTTGAAAGTCTGTAGCCATAGTTCTCAATCTTTATTTTCTGTATTTTTCAAAGTTCTTGTTGCCTTTTCAACAGCTACATTTTCAGTTATTTTATTATAAATCATATTTCCCCGGAGTTGATACCATCTGTATATAGTCTAGTCAGACATATGGAAAATATGCACCTCTGCAATTATGTTTCTATTGAACATAGTGACTCAGATCCCAGAAAATAAATAAATAGCATATGTCTTCATCACAGTGATTCTATTTTGTAATTTTCATTTTAAACAGTTTATGTTCTATAGATAATTTTAAATTACAAAAATTCACAGCCTCTTTTTCCAATGATAAA
The DNA here is from genome assembly GCF_011064425.1 of Rattus rattus. Taxonomy (NCBI): domain Eukaryota; kingdom Metazoa; phylum Chordata; class Mammalia; order Rodentia; family Muridae; genus Rattus; species Rattus rattus. The sequence goes on from NC_046172.1 coordinate 62,811,748, forward strand.
GTTTCTTATTTCCAGGGTTACCACTCACTCAGGGAACAACTTGTTAAATTAACTCTTAAAATATGTTCTCTGAGAAGAATAGAAGATAGAATGGTAAAAATGACATTAAATACTTTCTCAGCATTCTGATCCATTAGCTAAATAGCAAAGATCAAATTTAAGACATACATAACTAAATAATTACTGAATAAACAGAATGATAATTAATTGTCTTGGGAGCTGAAAGCCTGACTCTAACTTAGATTGAGAAAATTAAATATCGATTTAGTTGGATTTTTTTAAATTCTGTAGATTTTGCCAGCCTGCATATGTAATAATAGCAAGATTGTTAGAAATTAAAAGCATAGAAATGCTTTCATATAGTCCTCTTAGCTCTGCCTGTAATAAATTGATGTTTGAATCAAACATCATTGGACAAAAAAAAAAACTACCACAGATATATTTTTTAAAGTACTTGTCTTTTTAAAACCAATATATGCAGCTTTCTCATCTGCAGAGACTGTGGTTTGAACAGCTAAATGAAAGCAGCATTGCTGAGGAAGCTTGCTGAGCCGAATAAAAAGCCCTAGTGACTGAGTTTCTAATTGGACTTTGAACTGATTCACCTGCTCCCAAGATAAAGTATGTAAATCAGCTGCCTAGTGTTTCTGGTCTGACAAGTAGGATCTGCCCTTCATTCCACATTGTAATTACTGCCTTTACTCACACACTTTTATCTATCTGTCTTATCTGAGAATTTGCAAGGCCATTCGGGAATAAAAGGAGTCTGTTCTAGGAAATGAGAGCCTGGTGACCAAAGGACTATCACAGCTCACCACAATTCGACCTCATTTCTATCTCAGAAGCTACAAACAAACTATGCACACCCATTCTGACATTAGTATTTCTTGAGAACATCTATCCCACATCAGGTGTAAACCATCAGTGAGTGATTCATGAGAGACATTTCTCTGTTTTATTGATTAAATTAAATTTATTCGTGACTAAAAGAGCATGAGTCTTCCAAAAAGTAAAGAGAAAAATGGAACAAGTAATCAGAATAGAGCCAACTTTGAGTATGTTTGGAGTGCTGAGCATTTGGGATATGGAGCATTTTGACAGAGCAAGAAAAACTTATCCATCAGTATGCATTTTATGCTTCATAAATTTATATCTACCCAGCACCTTATGGTCCTAAGACCCTTAAATGGCCTTTCAAAATAATTCACAAACTACCCCTAACTCTACTTTTCTCCCAAAGTAGTCCTATTTTACCTGGTACTCTCAGACCAATATTCTGTAGGGTAATTCGGACACCTGGGGATTCCAAAATGCCATCTTTCTTTAGGTTAAAATCTACCACTTATTATCAGTATGACTTCGTGCAGATAAGTGAAGTTCTATAAATCTCAAACTTTTAAGCTCTAAAATGAAGATAGCAATGGTGGCTCACTAATAGAATTATTGTCAAGAATAACCCAACTTTTTTACCATTGTATATGCTTCATAACAATTAATCATGAAGTATTAAATACTACAACAATCATGAAAATTATATTTGTGGAAAACTAAGAGAAATATAGAAATTAAACAACAGTCTGTACCCAAGAGTAGATGATTTAGATGCAAGGTTAAGAATTCTTCATGCAGGCCAACATAATAGGTATGACTAGCTTATTAAATATTGTGCAAAATAGAGTGACATTTGCAAGGTGACAGGAGTTTCCATAGCCATTCTCCAACAGAAATAGTATTTTTCAATAAAAGGTGTATTGTAACACCTGCATGGGAACACCTGAGTCCAATTACAAGGATCTAATATGTCAGCAAAGCAAAGACGGTATCCTCATGGAATCATGGGCTAAAGAGGCAGCCTTTCCCTTAGCTCATAGGCACTACTAAGAGACAGCTTCCCATTTATCCATATGCATGGATTGAGTAAGCTCTTGCATTAAAGATATATATCTTTGTGACAACTAACCAGAGCTGTACTGCAGTAAGAGGAAGTTCACACCTTGAACATGTCTAGGTTCTGTTCTAGGAAAAATAAATGGAAGTTGTTAAACAAAAGAACTGGTGTTCTGTGAAATTGTAAAAAAAGGTATCGAATTTTAAGGCTTCCCTCAGAGTGGAGCAGGAAAAAAATCAGAGAAAAGCACCAAGATGCCAAAGATTACCTAGCCAGGCTCAGTAGTAAATATCTTTCCTACTAGAAGCCATTCAGGAAAGGAATGATTTTGCAGACTATTAAGATAAGAATGCTTGAAGAGGAAGATAGGGGCACTCAAGAGGCAGGTCCCCTGCAGTCCAGACACCTCCCTGATCTGAAGGGACCCAGTCAACAGCTCCCTGGACCCAATTCCCATGGGAGGGGAGAGCTAAACCTTCAGAGGGACAGACATGCCTGGGAAGCCAGAAGAGACTACACTCTGTCCACGTTTCTGACTCCAGAGGAAATCACCTAACACCATCTGGAACCCCGGGGGCTCCAGGAAAAGGCAGAGCAGGCCCTCCTGGTTGCTGCCCTCACAGAGAGCTCAAAAGCAGCCCCCCATGAGCAACTTGAGCCGCACGACCATAGGTAAGAACAACTGTTCTGCTCCAAGCGATCTGCCTGGTAGACTCAGGACACAGGCCCACAGGAACAGCTGAAGACCAGTGGACAGGAAAGACTACATGCCCAAAAGCAGAACATTCTGTTCCCATAACTGGCTGAAAGAAAACAGGAAAAGAGGTCTACAGCACCACTGACACACAAGCCTATAAGACAGTCTAGCCACTGTCAGAAATAGCAGAACAAGGTAGCACCAGAGAAAACCTGATGGCGAGAGGCAAGCGCAGGATCCCAAGCAAAAGAAACCAAGACTACATGGCAACACCAGAGCCCAATACTCCCACAAAGCAAACACTGAATATTCAAACACACCAGAAAAGCAAGATCTAGGTTTTAAATCAAATTTGATCATGATGCTGGAGGACTTCAAGAAAGACATGAAGAACTCCCTTAGAGAAACTCAGGAAAACATAAATAAACAAGTAGAAGCCTAAAGAGAGGAATCACAAAAATCCCTGAAAGAATTACAGGAAAACACAAGCAAACAGGAGAAGGACTTAAAAATGGAAATAAAAGCAATAAAGAAAGAACACAGGGAGACAACCCTGGATATAGAAAACCAAAGGAAGAAACAAGGAGCCGTAGATACAAGCATCACCAACAGAATACAAGAGATAGAAGAGAGAATCACAGGAACAGAAGATTCCATAGAAATCATCAACACAACTGTTAAAGATAATGGAAAATGGAAAAAGCTACTGCTCCAAAACATACAGAAAATCGAGGACACAATGAGAAGATCAAACCTAAGGATAATAGGTATAGAAGAGAGTGAAGACTCCCAGCTCAAAGGACCAGTAAATATCTTCAACAAAATCATAGAAGGAAACGTCCCTAACCTAAAGAAAGAGATGCCCATAAACATACAAGAAGCCTACAGAACTCCAAATAGATTGGACCAGAAAAGAAACTCCTCCTGTCACATAATAGTCAAAACACCAAATGCACAAAACAAAGAAAGAATATTAAAAGCAGTAAGGGAAATAGGTCAGGTAACATATAAAGGCAGACCTATCAGAATCACACTGGACTTTTCACCAGAGACTATGAAAGCCAGAAGATCCTGGAGAGATGTCATACAGACCCTAAGAGAAGACAAATGCCAACCCAGGTTACTGTATCCAGCAAAACTCTCAATTAACATATATGGAGAAACCAAGACATTCCATGACAAAACCAAATTTACACAATATCTTTCTACAAATCCAGCCCTACAAAGGATAATAAATGGTAAAGCCCAACATAAGGAGGCAAGCTATACCCTAGAAAAAGCAAGAAACTAATTGTCTTGCAACAAAACAAAGAGAAGAAAAGCACACAAACATAATCTGACATCCAAATATGAATATAACAGGAAGCAATAATCACTATTCCTTAATATCTCTCAACATCAATGGCCTCAACTCCCCAATAAAAAGACACAGATTAACAAACTGGATACGCAACGAGGACCCTGCATTCTGCTGCCTACAGGAAACACACCTCAGAGACAAAGACAGACACTACCTCAGAGATGAAAGGCTGGAAAACAACTTTCCAAGCAAATGGTCTAAAAAAAAAGCTGGGTACCATTCTAATATCAAATAAAATCAATTTTCAACTAAAAAGTCATCAAAAAAAGATAAGAAGGACACTTCATATTCATCAAGGAAAAATCCACAAGATGAACTCTCAATCCTAAATATCTATGCCCAAATACAAGGGCACCTACATACGTAAAAGAAACATTACTAAAGCTCAAAGCACACATTGCACCTCACACAATAATAGTAGGAGATTTCAACACCCGACTCTCATCAATGGACAGATCATGGAAACAGAAATTAAACAGAGACATACACAGAATAAGAGAAGTCATGAAGCAAATGGACTTAACGGATATTTATAGAACATTCTATCCTAAAACAAAAGGATATACGTTCTTCTCACCACCTCATGGTACTTTCTCCAAAACTGACCATATAATCGGTCATAAAACAGGCCTCAACAGATACAGAAAGATAGAAATAATCCCATGTGTCCCATCAGACCACCACGGGCTATAGCTGGTCTTCAATAACAATAAGGGAAGACCGCCCATATACACAAGGAAGGTGAAAAATGTTCTGCTCAATGATAACCTGGTCTAGGAAGAAAGAAATTAAAGACTTCTTAGAATTTAATGAAAATAAAGTACAACATATGCAAACTTATGGGACACAATGAAAGTTCTAATAAGAAGAAAACTCATAGCTCTGAGTGCCTGCAGAAAGAAACAGGAGAGAGCATATGTCAGCAGCTTGACAGCACACTTTTGAAAGCTCTAGAACAAAAAGGAGCAAATACACCCAGGAGGAGTAGAAGGCAGGAAATAATCAAACTCAGAGCTGAAATCAACCAAGTAGAAACAAAAAGGACCATAGAAAGAATCAAAAGAACCAAAAGTTGGTTCTTTGAGAAAATCAACAAGATCGATAAACCCTTAGCCAGACTAACAAGAGGACACAGAGAGTGTGTCCAAATTAACAAAATCAGAAATGAAAAGGGAGTCATAACTACAGATTCAGAGGAAATTTAAAACATTGTCAGATCCTACTACAAAAGACTATATTCAACAAAACTTGAAAATCTACAGGAAATGGACAATTTCCTAGACAGATACCAGGTACCGAAGTTAAATCAGGAACAGATAAACCAGTTAAACAACCCCATAACTCCTAAGGAAATAGAAACAGTCATTAAAGGTCTCCCAACCAAAAAGAGCCCAGGTCCAGACAGGTTTAGTGCAGAATTCTATCAGACCTTCATAGAAGACCTCATACCAATATTATCCAAACTATTCCACAAAATTGAAACAGATGGAGTACTACCGAATTCCTTCTATGAAGCCACAATTACTCTTATACCTAAAGCACACAAAGACCCAACAAAGAAAGAGAACTTCAGACCAATTTCCCTTATGAATATCGACGCAAAAATACTCAATAAAATTCTGGCAAACCGAATCCAAGAGCACATCAAAACAATCATCCACCATGATCAAGTAGGCTTCATCCCAGGCATGCAGGGATGGTTTAATATACGGAAAACCATCAACGTGATCCATTATATAAACAAACATAAGAACAAAACCACATGATCATTTCATTAGATGCTGAGAAAGCATTTGACAAAATTCAACACCCCTTCATGATAAAAGTCCTGGAAAGAATAGGAATTCAAGGGGTTGGGGATTTAGCTCAGCGGTAGAGCACTTGCCTAGCAAGCCCAAGGCCCTGGGTTCGGTCCCCAGCTCTGGAAAAAAGAAAAAAAAAAGAATAGGAATTCAAGGCCCACACCTAAACATAGTAAAAGCCATGTACAGCAAACCAGTTGCTAACATTAAACTAAATGGAGAGAAACTTGAAGCAGTCCCACTAAAATCAGGTACTAGACAAGCCTGCCCACTCTCTCCCTACTTATTCAATATAGTTCTTGAAGTTCTAGCCAGAACAATCAGACAACAAAAGGAGATCAAAGTGATACAGATTGGAAAGGAAGAAGTCAAAATATCACTATTTGCAGATGATATGATTGTGTATTTAAGTGTTCCCAAAAGTTCCACCAGAGAACTACTAAACCTGATAAACACCTACAGCAAACTGGCTGGGTATAAAATTAACTCAAATAAATCAGTATCCTTCCTCTACACGAAAGGGAAACAAGCCGAGAAAGAAATTAGGGAAACAACACCCTTCATAATAGTCCCAAATAATATAAAATACCTCGGTGTGACTTTAACCAAGCAAGTAAAAGATCTGTACAATAAGAACTTCAAGACACTGAAGAAAGAAATTGAAGAAGACCTCAGAAGGTGGAAAGATCTCCCATGCTCATGGATTAGCAGGATTATTATAGTAAAAATGGCCATTTTACCAAAAGCCTTCTATAGATTCAATGCAATCCCCATCAAAATACCAATCCAATTCTTCAAAGAGTTAGACAGAACAATTTGCAAATTCATCTGGATTAACAAATAACACAGGATAGCTAAAACTATCCTCAACAATGAAAGAATTTCTGGGGGAATCACTATCCCTGAACTCAAGCAGTATTACAGAGCAATAGTGATAAAAACAGCATGGTATTGGTACAGAGACAGACAGATAGACCAATGGAATAGAATTGAAGACCAAGAAATGAACCCACACACCTATGGTCACTTGATTTTTGACAAAGGAGCCCAAACCATCCAATGGAAAAAAGATAGCATTTTCAGCAAATGGTGCTGGTTCAACTGGAGGTCAACATGTAGAAGAATGCAGATCGATCCATGCTTATCACCCTGTACAAAGCTTAAGTCCAAGTGGATCAAGGACCTCCACATCAACCAGACACACTGAAACTATGGAAGAAAAGGGGAAGAGTCTAACACATGGACACTGGAGAAAATTTTCTGAACAAAACACGAATGGCTTATGCTCTAAGATCAAGAATCGACAAATAGGATCTCACAAAAACGGCAAAGCTTATGTAAGGCAAAGGACACTCTTGTTAGGACAAAACAGCAACCAACAGATTCGGAAAAGATCTTTACCAATCCTATAACTGATAGAGGGCTTATGTCCAAAATGTACAAAGAACTCACAAAGTTAGATGGCAGGGAAACAAATAACTCCATTAAAAAATGGGTTTCCAAGCTAAACAAAGAATTTACAGCTGAGGAATGCCTAATGCCTGAGAAACACCTAAAGAAATGTTCAACCTCTTTAGTCATAAGGGAAATGCAAATCAAAACAACCTGAGATTCTACCTCACACAAGGGAGAATGGCTAAGATCAAAAACTCAGGTGACAGCAAAAGCCAGCCAGGATGCGGAGAAAGAGGGACACTCCTCCATTGTTGGTGGGATTGCAGACTGGTAACCATTCTGGAAATCAGTCTGAAGGTTCCTCAGAAAATTGGACATTGAACTGCCTGAGGATCCAGCTATACCTCTCTTGGGCATATACCCAAAAGATGCCCCAACATATAAAAAAGACACGTTCTCCACTATGTTCATAGCACCCTTATTTATAATAGCCAGAAGCTGGAAAGAATCCCGATGCCTTTCAACAGAGGAATGGATACAGAACATGTGGTACATCTACACAGTGGAGTACTACTCAGCTGTCAAAAACAATGACTTTATGAAATTCATAGGCAAATGGATGGAACTGGAAAATATCATTCTGGGTGAGTTAACCCAATCACAGAAAAACACACATGGTATGCACTCATTGATAAGTGGCTATTAGCCCAAATGCTTGAATTACCTTAGATGCACAGAACACATGAATCTCAAGAAGGATGACCAAAATGCAAATGCTTCACTCCTTTAAAAGGGGAACAGGAAAACCCTTGGGAGGGAATAGGGAGGTAAAGTTTAGAACAGAGGCTGAAGAAATGCCCATTCAGAGCCTGCCCCACATGTGGCCCATACATATACAGCCACCAAACTAGATAAGATGGATGAAGCAAAGAAGTGCAGGCTGACAGGAACCGGATGTAGATCTCTCCTAAGACACACAGCCAGAATATGGCAAATACATAGGCGAATGCCAGCAGCAAACCACTGAACTTAGAACAGGACCCCCATTGAAGGAATCAGAGAAAGGACTGAAATAGCTGAAAGGGCTTGAGACCCCATATGAACAACAATGCCAACCAACCAGAGCTTCCAGGGACTAAGCCACTACCCAAAGACTATACATGGACTGACCCTGGGCTCCAACTGCATAGGTAGCAATGAATATCCTAGTAAGGGCACCGATGGAAGGGGGAAGCCCTTGGTCCTGCAAGACTGAAACCCCAGTGAACTGATTGTTGGGGGGGAGGCGGTATTCTGGGAGGATGGGAAAGGGAACACCCATAGAGAAAGGGAGGGGGAGTGGTTAGGGGGATATTGGCCCAGAAACCTGGAAAGGGAAGAACAATCGAAATGTAAATAAGAAAATAAGAAATACTCAAGTTAATAAAGATGAAAAAAAAAACAAAAACAAAAACAAAAAACAATGCTTGCCTGGCAGTGGTGGCACATGCTTGTAATTCCAGCATTAGGAGGCAAAGGCAGGAAGATCTTTTAGAACCAGGCTATCTTTGTCTACAGAGGAACAGTTAGGGCTACAAAGAGAAAGTTTTTCTCAAAAAGACCCCACAAAAACAAACATGCCCAAAAAAGAATTCTAGGCTTCAAAGAATATAAACAGACAAGCAAACAACAAACCTATGGCAGATAGATGACCTCAAAAAATTAAAAATTCTATGACTTGCCTTGCCATGAACTACAATATATTTATTTGTAGTGCAGAGATATTCATGGAAGAGACATGAAATAAAGTACTATTCAGTCTTCCAAAGAAGAAAGTTTCCCACTTTAAATGATTATGACTGTACGTAGAATTTATGATGTTTTATGAAGAAAACAGAACAAGAATATAAATACTGTATTGTATTACTATATTTGGATCATAAAATACTCCTAGTCATAAGAACAGAGAGTAGAATTATAGATTTCAAGCACTGAACAAATGATGCTTACAGAATACAAATTTTTCCATTAAGAGGATAAATACGTTCTGGATTTCTATAATAAACCATACTGCTAGTTAATAACACACTGTATAGTAATTTGCTAAGAGTACAACTCCAGTTCTTACCATCAAAAATTTGAAGTAAAAATATAATATGAGGTAAGAAAAGTCTTATAAAATGTCAGTCAAATAAGTTTATAGCCTTGATAGTGCTTACATCCACAAATGTGCTTTTTACTTTTACATTCATTAGGTGTGTCAATTAAGTGCTTATAAATTTGCATATGTCATTTAGACCTCAAGAGAATGCTTTTGTTAGAAAACAAATACTAATTATGTAGCTCTGTGAAAATTCTTAGGCTTTTTTATTTTCAGTTTTCTAACTTAAAATATGTTGACAGTAACAATACATATTTTATCAAAGAAAATAATCTTTATAAAGAACAAAACAGTCAGAATTGGTGAGATGGTTCAACAGATAAAGGTAGTTGCTTCCATGCCTAATGACCTGAGTGTGACCCTCAGGACCCACATAGTAGAAGGTGAGAATAGGCAGTACAAAGTTATCTCATGACTTCATACACATATGGTAGCACGCCAACATGTTTCCACCCTCTCTCTCACACACACACACACACACACACACCTCACACACACACACACATGCACACACACACGCACACACACAGAGAGAGAGAGAGACAGACAGATAAATAAGAACCAAAGTCATAACATATGATGGAATTGCCCTCTGGTTCCAGGCCCCCTCTATGCTTCAAAATTCAAGGACGTTCATGTCCTTTACATAAAATTCCATATTATGTGCATATATCTTTCATGAATTTTTGCATGCTTTAAATCATCTACTTATAATACCTAGAACAATGTAAGTACTACATAAGTAGTTGTTACACTATAATATTAAAAATAATGACAAGAAATACTCTGTACATACTCAGTACAGATGAAAATTTTAAAATAATTTTACCATCACTGACTGAATTGGTATGTCTTGAACTTCTCAACTTAAATTACAATTCTTCATAAGTTAAACCTTATTTCTTTGTTCCTCTTTCCTTCCCTTCTTTCTCTGCGTTTTCCTGCCTTTCAAATAAGTTGTCTCACATTATTTAGCAGTAAAAATTCCAATATAAGACTTCAGGTCTGCAGAAGGGCAATGTTTCTAGGTGGTGGTGGGGTGGGGGGGAGACAGATTTGATGAGGTCATTGTATTTTCTTCAACCATGTTATTAAAGAGCAAATAAAATCTAAACCAACAAAAAAAAAAAAAGACTTCAGATCTGATATCCACTTATCAATGAGTGCATACCATGTATGTTCTTTTGCTATCGGGTTACTTCACACAGGATGATATTTTCTAGTTCCATCCATTTGCATAAGAATTGTATAAAGTCATTGCCCAAAAGCTCAGAATACCCAAGAAACAATTCAAAGACCACATGAAGCTCAAGAAGAAGGAAGACCAAAATGTGGATACTTCATTCCTTCTTAGAAGGGAGAACAATACTCACAGGAGGAAATACAGGGACAAACAGTGGAGCAGAGACTGAAGGAAAGGCCATCCAGCTACTGCCCCACCTGGGAATCCATCCTATATGCAGCCACAAAACCCAGTCACTATTGCTGATGCCAAGAAGTTCTTGGTGACAGGAGCTAGATATGGGTGTCTCCTGAGAGGCTCAGCCAGAGCCTTACTGATATAGATAAGGATGCTTGCAGCTAACCATTGGACTGAACACAGGGAGCACAATGGAGGAGTTAGAGAAAGGACTGAAGGAGCTGAAGGAGTGTGCAACCCCATAAGAACAACAATATCAACCAACCAGAGCTCCCAGGGACTAAGCCACCATCCAAAGAGTGCACATGGACAGACCCGTGGCTCCAGGTGCATATGTAGCAGAGGTTGGCCTTGTTGGGCACCAATGGGAGTAGAAACCCTTGGTCCTGCCAAGGCTGAACCCCGCTGTATAGGGGATTTTCAGGGTGAGGAGGTGGGAAGGAGTGGGTGGGTAGGTGGGGAAGTACCCTCATAGAAGCAGGGAGGAGATAGCAGGTTTTTGCAGGAGAAACCAGAAAAGGGGATCACATTTGAAATGTAAATTTTAAAAATCCAATAAATGATGTCAAAATAAACCCATAAAACCATGACTTCAGATTTGGGCTCCATGATAAGCAATCCCTAAATATTTTATTTTTCCAAGATTTTATCCTATATTTCTGTTTCTATTCACCTTCAAGAAATTAGGTAATATACACTTCGGGAAAATTCCTGAGGCAAAGAAACTTAGACCACTGCAAATAACCTTTTAAATAGCAAATCCAATCCACTTTTGTATTATTTCCAGTCACCACAGAGGTTATACAGCTTAATGTTTTTCCAGCCTCTCTTGTGACTAAATCAAGCCATGGAATCCAGTACTCCACAATGAAATTTAATACATCTTCATATAGTTGATCATAATTTTTTCTCTGTTTTCTAAAAAATAGTCACTCACCTCAGCCTCATGGTTCCTCATTCTTTCCCACTTCAGTGTAGGCGTGCTGTGTTGTGCTATATTAGCTATGCTTTGGTCACAAAGTAATACAAAAATTCTCACAGAAAACCTAAACATCAACACCAACTCGTGGATTCTGACTTTTGTGAATAAAAATAAAACTTCAGGATTGAAGAGATGGCTCAATAGTTTATAGCATTGGGTACTCTTTCAAATGACCTGGGTCCAATTGCCAGTACACACAGGGAGGCTCACAGGAGTCTGTAACTCAAGTTCTAGGGGATTCAATGCCCTCTTCTGGCATCTGAGAACAACAGGCACATGTGCGGTGCACAGACATCTACCCAACCAAAGTTCCCACACAAATAAAAATTAATTAACTAATTAATTCATTAAAATAAGGATTCTTCTAGTCCTCTGGAAAAAAGTCTTGAAAAGTTGAAATTGTGTTTCTTTAAACTTTTGATGTGCTTTGATTTGCACACAAACAAAATTCAAGTAAAAGTGAGAAGAGTGCTGCATATCAAGATGTAGAGTGTAAAAGTAACTTTTATTTGCCTGGTTTAATTGTTTTCTCAGAGGCTTGCTGCTGAATAAACTCACCCTTTCTAGAACTTTCTGAACTCTGGCTGGCTGGTTCAACTCAGCTGCTGTGGCTCAAACTCCTCTCCAAGGCAACTGATTCAATCTGACTTCTCTCAGCTTCTCTCTGAATTGTTTTGCTTAGCCTCTAACTCTGGCAGTCTGTTCTAATCTTCTGGCTCCTCCTCATTCTCTGGGTCATTCTGTCTTCACCTGTGACTAGAATATTCTCTCTGCAACCTGTCTAGGTAAAACTGCTCCTGTAAGATCTGCCTCTGTACTCCCCAAACTGACCTGCCACCAACTCCACTCTACTGCACTGCCTCTGAACTCACTAACTCAACTCAACTGAGTGCCGAAAACTCAGAGATCTGCATGCATCTGTCTCCTGAGTGCTGGGATTAAAGGTTTGTACCACCATGCGTAGACCTAAGCTTTTCTTACGAGAAACTTGATGTATACCAGGCTTGCCTTGAATTCAGAGAGCTGCTTGCTTCTGTCTCCTGGGATTAAAGGCATGTCTATATTCCAGCCGTATCACACAGACATAGAGATGTGATTCCTTGCCAGAGCAGCCATGTTGCTAGATTAAAATTCTTCTAGAGAACTTACTAGATCTTAGGGGTACTTGGAGGCGTGCCCATTAAAGATCCCAGTATTCAAAGTCATCTTGTCTTGTGACTTGATGCCTTTACTATATATTAACATGGATACATACATATATCCTGGAAATAATGGATATTCCTGCTATTATGACACCACTTGTCACAAGGCTTTCAACAAGAGCAAAGTTAGTGATTGGAACTCCAGGTGAAGAGCTAAATAAGATTCTTTGCCTTATAAAACCACCCAGATTTATTTTATTATAGTATTAAGGAACAAATTAATGTAACCCACTATTTTGAACTAGAATTACAAACATTTTACACATATATTCTATGTACAGAAATGCATTCCTTGCCCTATTATGAATATCAAACACCAAAGCAGCACATTTCTAATAACTGGTGAATTTACACTGACACATGATCATTATCACTCCAAATTTGTAGTTTACATTACAGTTCTCTCTTAGTATTGTATATTTTACTTGCACCAATGTATAATAATGTATAGATACCATTGCAGTATTACACATGTAATTTAACAGCTCTATGCTCCCTCTCCTTTTTTTGAATTTTTAAAATTTTCTCGCTGAGTGCTCACCCTTAAAGACATTGCATTATCATAAGCAAACATGGTTATTCACAGTTCCTTAAAGGAGCTGTGTGCTTTCCTCCTTCTGCATATTTACTTCTACTTTTCTGTCTGCAATTTGTTCAGGAGATAAAAAGACTTCAAGAATTTTTTTCATATGCTATGGAAACATTTTTCTTCCTCCTCATTATTTGCTTTGGAAGGTCAACACTAAAAGTAGCAGTTTTCAAAGTCGGGATATCTCTGCAAGGCATTGTGAATGCATTCCTACGGGGCTTGAAGGTCTTTGAATAATTATGAAATCCTTCCTCTTTTAAAATTCAAATATTCCTGATAGGCAGTCCATATAATGGCTAATATTCATCCCAGTTCTGACATTCTACAATTTTATAATTTTAGGGGATTTTGTGCTCCTCATCTGCCATTCACAGTATCATTACTGTTTATAAACCTTATCTTTGAGATGGTGAACTCTTCTCACCTGACTTTTTAAAAATATTCAGCATTAAGAGAGTAATTCTGTTTTTTAATAGTTTCTTTTTCATGTAAAAAGCTGTAGTGAAAGGCTTACTTAATAAAAATTCAAAATGTAATAACATTCAGATTTTGTGATCCTTGATTTTAAAAGGAGGTTATAGAAATTCTAATGAAAATAATCACTTTAACAACCTTCAGCCCCCCCCCTCCATTTGAAAGAAATTTTATCTCATGAAATACTATTTTCATTAGTATTCATGAAACTTTTGTGGAAAAGAGTAGCCTAAAGGATGGTTTCACTGGCAATTTTGGTATTCTAAAGGGACATAGTGAATTGCGAGGCTATTTTCTGTCTGCATACATGTTTGTCTGCCTGCCTATTTCTTTCTCTTGCTTTCTCTAAGCTGCTCATATAAACGGCTCCAAATATCAAACCATACACATATGCAACCAAATCTGCCCCACAGACAATAACCAAATCAAATGAAAATACTATATATTGTTAAAACCGTAGATGTTCTGGACTCTAATTCAAAATTCAAGAAAAAATTAAATATAAACTGCATTTTAGTTTATGAAATTCTAGCACTTTCTATTCAGAAATTCACTACTCCAAAATATAGGCATGTAAAATTTAGTTCTAGTTAGTTTTACTTTGTTCTGTTGTTTAAGATCATTTATTAAACATAATTATATCATTATTATGAGTGTCATTTTCTCCAGATTCATAAAATTTTATTATTATTAATTGACAAGCTTAGTAAATTTTTATATACAATTATTCATAGCCCAGCAAAATAATGGATGTGTTTTTCTCTTCCTACATGAAAATGTTAGCTAAAGTTTCTTCTGGGAACTGGAAAAATGAGCCTTTCCTTTTTATAACTCATTCTCCCTTTTCTCCCCATCTTATGTCTATTTTGCATTATGTCCCTGGGTAATATAGAGACTAGCATGGCACACCAATACCAAAAGAGTTGAAACAACAGGTTCATCATTGGGGAAGGAACACAAAAGCTATGTGTTGTCTTGCATCTTTTTACCTTGAGGCATACACTCTATACTAAGAACAGTCCTGACAAGCATCTTTCACTATCTCAAGTAGTAACTTCGTTCAGATAAAAGGCTATAAAAACCTTTTCTAAAATAAGAAGGAAGTGAAAAGAACTAATTTGTCTAAACTAAGACAAATTCTACTTAGAAACAGCTAACTAGCATTTACTAAGCACTATAGGTGTGAGGAACCATACAGTGTTTCATATATATTTTTACACAGAAAAAAAAATACCAATACAATTTTCAGAATCAAAGAAGAAAATCTCAAAGGTGGATGGGAAAAACAATTTATTCATAAATTATAAAATAAACATATCCATATATTACATATCAAATGTGACATAATCAATTATCTAGACATCTAGCTACCCTATGAGACTATTCCTTGTTATTTAAGGTTTGTTCTTTTGCTGTGTATTATAATGCTAATACTGGTCCCCAAGATCTGGTTGCAGCAAGGACAAGAGAATCCTCACACCAAGTGATGCTATGTGACCCTGTTCCTTAATTTAAAACTATTGGTTGAATAGCTGGTCAATAGACAAGTAGGTGTGGTTTCAGTTCCCAGACTTGGTGTGAGGAGAATAGAGATGATGTGGAGAGAGGAGAAAATGCCATGGGATAGGTGAATCATAAAAACATGATGATAAAGGCAGGCCAATTGGAGTTAAGAGTGGCCCAGATGGAACGTGGCAAGTTATAACTCGAGTTATTGATAGGGAAGTACATACTAATAGCTTAGAAGGTAGATATCTGTCCAACTCTAGTGCTTTAAAGGCTTATTATAAATACAAAACTTGTGTGCCTTTTATCTGGGATCCGGATGTTCAAAGGCAATAAAGAGACCTTTGATTGAGATTAAATATTTAATACAACATTCTATAACTGTCCTCTCTTTTACAGGGGGAGAGATTTATAAGGGTGGAACTAGGAAGAGAAGAAGGAAATGGTAGGGGACAATAAGGATATAAAGTGAATAAATAAATTATTATTTTTTTTAATTCTCAGTCACAGTCACAAACCAATATTATTGCTATGAATTACTATTTTATTATATATCTTATTGTGCAAACATATCCAACTCTCAAGTGTTGTTAATTCTGATGCTGAAACTTCTTTTCTTTTAGAGAAGAAAATTATCTCTATTATATTATGTAATTGGAGCAAAACCTGTTGGCACATGTATGTTCTACAATTTTATTTAGATGATTTTTTAGAAGTACTTTAGGGGAATGCTCATTCATGTTTTGTAGAATTGAAAAAGTAAGCAGTTGCCTTAAAAGAATATTTCCCCCCAAATTATATCTTCAATATGTTAATTTTTCTTTGTAATCCCAGAACCACATAACATGATAAAAATCAACATTTACATTCATTATTTTATATGTCTTGTAAGAACTTAGCCAAATTTTAGTCTGATAGTTTTGAGAGTTGAAGTGAACTTAAAGGAATATATATATATATATATATATATATATATATATATATATTCATATATATATACATACACAATGGAATTGTGTTACTGTGGCATTGTTATCACCTCTGCAAACTTAACTAGCAGATTTATTCTTCTTTGAAATATATAAAATTATAATGTCAGTACACTGCTATGGTTTGTCACATGAAAAACTCCTGCACCTTGATGCTTTTGTTCACATTTTATACTCCTAGGTTTACATTCCTACAATTCAGACCTGCCCAAACATATGTGAGCCACTGTATACATTGCTTCTGTTTGAAGCTTACTGTCCCTGGTATGAGGAAAATATTTGACTCCCAGTTATACCATGATATTCCAGAACTTCACTTCAGCTTTATCCTCATTGTTCTTCCTCTTGACTAGACTAGAACGCAGCTATTTATTCTGAGGTTTAGCTTTTGCAACATACTCCTTGAAAATATCTTTAACTCTGTATTTTCAATAAAATGATCCTTCTCTGTGTTCCCAAAACACTGTGTAAATTCTATTCATTTACATCTAAGGGATATAATCTCATTTTTGTCTCTGTATTCCTAGTACCTGATATGTATTCAACAAAATTATGTGGAATTAAAGTAGTATTTTTCTTTAGCAAAAGACTAATTCTTTTGATGTACAAAGAATAATAATATTTATGAAGTAAACACCAACTTAGGGTTCTTTATAGTCCTTACAAAGAAATGAATGTTTATTCTCATATTTTATTTTTCATTTCTAAATAGATATATCATTTACAACATTATAAGCCTTCAATTATAATACAAACTGGTGCTGATGACTAGTAGAATTTGACAGCAACATCCTAAGGGATTTTTCAAAGATGTTACAAGGAAATTAAATCTTTATGGTCCATTTAAATGTAGGTTAAATCATCAGTATACGCTTTTGAGACTGTGACAATGTCCCATTTCATCAAACAAGCTCTTATTAAGAATAATGTTTATTTCAAATTCAGTTATTATCCTCATTATTCTTTTAGTACCTGGCACAAAACATCATTGTTTTCTTAATTCTTCACACCTTCAGTCTGGTCTTTCCACGGAAGTACCCATAGCAACCTAAGTATGCAACACATTATGTTCTCTTTTTAGCTAATTGACAATAAATACTCTAGCCAAAGGCCCATCAATAAAATTAATGCCAAAAGAAGTTTACTTCAGACTATCTATCAAGTTTTTTCATCTATTTAAGCTGCTGTAACAAAATGCCTATATACAAAAGCAATGCATTTCTCACAGTTCCCCAGGCTAACAGCAAAACAGTAGCCAAGATCAAACTAAATGGAGAGAAACTTGAAGCAATCCTACTAAAATCAGGGACTAGACATGGCTGCTCACTCTCTCCCTACTTATTCTATATAGTACTCGAAATCCTAGCTAGAGCAATCAGACAAAAAAAAAGGTGATCAAAGGGATACAAATTGGAAAGGAAGAAGTCAAAATATTACTATTTCAGAAGATATGATAGTATACTTAAGTGACCCCCAAAGATCCACCATAGAACTACTAAGCCTGATAAACAAATTCAGCAAAGTGGCTGGATATAAAATTATCTCAAACAAATCAGTAGCCTTCCTCTATTCAAAAATAAACAGGCTGAGAAAGAAATTGGGGAAATGACACCCTTCACAATAGTCACAAATAACATAAAATACCACGGTATAACTCTAACCAAGCAAGCAAAAGATTTGTATGACAAAATCTTCAAGGCTCTAAAGAAAGAAATTGAAGAAGATCTCAGAAGATGGAAAGATCTTCCATGATCATGTATTGGCAGGATTAATATAGTAAAAAATAGCCATTTTACCAAATGCAATATATAGATTCAGTGCAATCCCCATCAAAATTCCAGCTCAATCCTTCATAGAGTTAGAAAGAGCAATTTGCAAATTCATTTGGAATAAGGAAAAAAGAAAAACAAACAGGATAGCGAATCTGGGGAATCACCATCCCTGACTTCAAGCTGTATTACAGAGTAATATTGATTAAAAACTGCATGGTATTGGTACAGAGACAGGCAGGTAGATAATGGAATAGAATTGAAGACCCAGAAATGAACTCACACACCTATGGTCACTTGATCTTTGACAAAGGAGCTAAAACCATCCAGTGGGAAAAAAGATAGCATTTTCAACAAATGGTGCTGGAGGTCAACCATGTAGAAGAATGCAAATACATTTATTCTTGCTCTTCCTTCCTTCCTAAGTTCCATATGGTCTGTGGGTTGTATCACGGGCACTCTCTGTTTTGGCGCTAATACCCACTTATCAGTGAGTACATACCATGTGTGCCCTTTTGTGTCTAGGTTACCTCAATCAGGATGATATTTTCTAGTTCCATCCATTTCCCTATGGATTTCATAAAGTCAATGTTTTTAAAGCTGAGTAGTATTCCATTGTGTAAATGTACCACATTTTCTCTATCCATTCTTCTGTTGAAGGGCATCTGGGTTCTTTCCAGCTTCTGGCTATTATAAATAAGGCTGCTATGAACATAGTGGAGCACGTGTCTTTGTTATATGTTGGAGCATCTTTTGGGTATATGCCCAAGAGAGGTATAGCTGGGTCCTCAGGTAGTGGAATGTCCAATTTTCTGAGGGACCTCTAGACTGATTTCCAGAGTGGTTGTACCAATTTTCAGTTCCACCAGCAATAGAGGAGTGTTCCAAAGTGTGGATGCTTCAGTCCTACTTAGAAGGGGGAACAAAATAATCACTGTCAGTGGAGGGCAAGAGGGACTTAGGAGGAAGAGAGGAGGGGGACAGAAAAGGGGGCAGGATCAGGTATGGGAGGAGACTGGGGAGATGTACTGAGTGTCAGGAAATTGAACAGAGGTGTGTAGCAATGGAGAATGGGAAGTGGGGATAGCTACTAGGAAGGCAAGTGGCTCCGAGAACCCAACCAGGATGACACTACCTGAAATACCCAGCAAAGCGGAGAGAGACTCTATAGCGGCCATATCCAGAGGTTAGGCATGGCCCCGGATTAATGGATGGAGTCACCCACCCATCGCCAAAATTTTAACCCAGAACTGCTCCTGTCTAAAAGAAATGCAGGGGAAAAGGGTGGAGCAGAGACTTATTCAAAGGCCATTCAGAGACCAAACAGAGCATGGGTACCCAAAAGGAGGAGTTAGGGATGGATTGCAACCCCATAGACAGAACAATATCAACCAACCAGACCCCCCAGAGCTCCCAGGGACTAAACCTCCAACAAAAGAATATACATGGAGGAACCCATAGCTCCATCTGCATATGTAGCAGAGGATGGCCTTATCTAGCGTTAATGGGTGGAGAGGCCCTTGGTCCTGTGAAGTCTTGATGCCCCAGTGTAGGGGAATACCAGGGTGGTAAGTTGGGCATGCTTGGCTGGGTGGGGGAGCACCTCATAAAGGCAGGGAGAGGGAATGGGATAGGAGGCTTGCAGAGGGGAAACTGGGAAGAGATATAGCATTTAAAATGTAAATAAATAAAATATCCAATTAAAAAAATAAAACAATCACATTAAAAAACAAATTAGAAATGTGAATTAAAAAAATCACTGAATTCATTTTGGGTTGACCATCTATTTCTGACCATGGGGACTACCCTGAAAGAAAATCCCATCCTTTTCCCTCTGGATGGTTTTAGCTTCTTTGAAAAAGATCAAGTGACCAAAGGTGTGTGGGCCTTCAATTATATTTTACTGCTCCATAGTACAGTTAAATAGTATAAAAAAACTATTTTCTAGCCTTTTTGTCTGATATTGCTTTGTTTCAGTTTTTTTTTTGTCTTATTCATTTTTTGCTTGTATATTTTGGTTTCTAATTTTACCTCTCTCTCTCTCTCCTCTCTCTCTCTCTGTGTGTGTGTGTGTGTGTGTGTGTTTCTTTTATTAAATTAATCATGCTATTCATTTACATTTCAAATGATATCCCTCTTCCTGATTGGTTATCCCTCCACAAATTTCCCATCCCACAACTTCCCTCTCCTCCCTCCCCTTTGCCTCTATGAAGGTGTTCCCCCACCCGCCCATACTCTCTCACCCCACCCCTTCCAGCATCACCCTATGCTGGGCATCAAACCTCCACAGGACTAAGGGCCTCCCCTTCCATTGACTGACAGCAACAGGAGGGGAGGCCCTTGGAATTGATTTTGTGTTGGCCATCTATTTCTGGCCATAGGGACTATCCTGAAGTTTAGTTAATATACACAATTGATACTTCATAGGAGAAGACTAATTTTCCTTTTCACATAGGTACCAGTTACAGATAACTTAATGGTTAGGAGTGGGAGGCCATGTTCACATTCCTCTTTCCACATCTGGCTTGAACCTGTGCAGACCCGGTGCATGTTGCCACAGTCTCTGTGAGTTCATGTGTGTATCAGTCTTGTTGTGTGTGGAGAATAGTTTCTTTGGAGTCATGTATTACCTCTGGCTCTTACAGTCTTTCTGCCTCCTCTTCTGCATATGTTCCTGAGCCCTGAGGGGAAAATGTGATCAAGGCATGTCATTTAGGACTGTGCATATTGTCTAGTTGTGGGTCTCTGTATTAGTTCCCATCTAATGAAAGAAGCTTCTATAGTGATGGTTTATGGGGCACAGATCTATGGGTATAGCAAAATTGAGAGGACTGAGTTAACCAGAGTCAGGTTGACTCCATGGCAGGTTACACACTAGCAGTGTGGGAGAATAGGCCTAAGTTTCTGTTTCCAAGAAAAGAGAATTCAGATCCAGGAACCTCTGGTCAGCCAACCACAGCCAAAGGCAGTCAATCCAAGAATACCTAGTCATCTGGCCTGAAGTAAGAATAGGTACCTAGGATGAGTAAACAAGCCCCTGGGAAGTCTCCAGAGTCCAACCAATTATAGAATCAGTCAGACCCCGAGAGATAGAGCTAACCAATCAAGGTAAACGGACACTTACCCCCTCTCTGGAATCTCCTAACTGACAATAAAAGTTGGGCCTGCAAGTCTACCAAGGGTCTCAATTCCCAAATGGGGAGAACATTGCATGCAGGAAATTCAGCTGAATAAACACTCTTTTGCTTTTTGCATACTATTCCGGAGTCTTGGTATCATTCAGCAATTCCTGAATCCTAACAAAATGTGATTCGGAGTCATTTCAAGCTGAACAATATTTAATATTCCACTATGTCTGTGGCATATCTAGTCTCAGTTTCTTGGTCACCCTGCAGTGTCAGGCATGGAATCACTCTGATGGAATGGGCCTTATATCAAATCAGAAGGGGGTTGTGTGCATCCATGATGTTTGTGTACCAGCATATATCAAAGGCAGGCAATCATTGTAGGTCAAAGGGTTTGTAACTGGATTGATTGTTACCTTTCTCCTCTGGTATCCTGCAGAGAACTTTCAGTATCATTAATGCTATTCCGTACTGGTGAAGCCTATAAATGAGGCATCAGTTGGACTTCTCTGTGTTTGATGAGACAGATAACTATTGTCTTCAGCAGTAGGACCTCACCATCAGTTTGTGGAGAGCAATCAATAGCCTTAGAAATAGTTTGAAATATTAAAGAGTTTTCTTACATTCGCTTTGGCCAAAAATTCAACTAGATTCAATATGTTCCTGTTACTGGAGTCTTTACTTGGTATCGTAAGGTGTCTAGTTAGTGCAGTGCATCCTCTAGTATATGGTGACTCCATTTAGATTTTGAAATTTCATACACACACACACACACACACACACACACACACACGAAGTTTCTTCAGTATCACATTTCCTAATGGGCTATAAAATTATCCTTAGTGTTCTCCCTCTCTATCATATTAACAATTTCTTGAAAAGGAAAGCCATTATCCTCATGACTACAATATGTATAATTGGAAAGTTCTTTCCTATAAACTAAATCTATGTTGTCTTTGCACATGAATATATTTCAGCGTCTCACACCAAAGAATCTATATCTTCATGGGAAAAAGGGGGAGATTGTGTATATGATTTGATGGCATGGTATAAATCTAATACTAGACATAAATCAAGGTACAAAAGAAACATAAAGGAATCAATAATTTATTCTTTGGTTAGATCCTGGAAGATTCCTAAGAAAAATGGAAACTAAGTTGAATCCTGTGGAATAATTTGAAAGTGCAAGGAAAAGTAGAGGAAGGAAACAGAAGTGAGGAAGTGGATGAACAATTCCGATGGATGGCCTGGTATATTCAAAGTCATAAAAACAAAAGTAAGCATGGTTGGATGTTTAGGTGATGGCTCCATTCTGCAAGCACTGGGACCTGAGTTTTAATTACCAGAAACATAGAAACATTGGTACAGCTTCATAAGCCTATAACCCCAGCATTGCAGGGCCAGAGACAGGCAAACTGAGGGAATTAGCTTGCCAGTTAACCTAGGCAAAAAGGTATGCTCCCAGCAACCTGTCTCAAGACAATAAAGTAGAAAGCAATAGAGGACAACACTTCTTGTTGTGATTTGGTCTCCATATTTACACAAAAGGACATGTACACCTGTACACTCATGTTCATGAAACACACACACACACATACACACACACAGAGTATATTTTAGGAGCTGAAAATAGCTCTGCATAAATGAAAAATGAGATATAATTGATGTCATAATATGGTTAAAATTTATAATTATTTTAAAATTATATCCAGTCTTCTTAATGTGCTGTTTAATTGGACTTGCTTAGGTGTAGTTTGCATCAGCATTCATTCAGAATATTGTTCTATTATACTTTCTTTTCATATAACAGCTTGCTTGGACCTTTAAATCAGTGTAAAGAATTAAACAATTCATTGAGAAGCATACTTTCTTTGTATTTGTAGCTTTATATCACTATGATATTCTTCAACTGATTAAGTTGTAAAATAAAAGTGTCATATAACCCACATTTCTGGAGTTTAAAGTCCAAGTCCAAGCTCTTTGGGTGGGACTTCTAATGGGCAGTAAAGAAAAGCTGACGTAGGTGGACAGCAAAAGGCTTGTCTCATAAGACAGGATGTAAAAACAGAGAGTGGCTGGGCCTCCCATCTCCCATCTGAGGGCATAGGTCCAGTGATCTAAGAACCTACCACAGGGTTCCACCTCCCCTAAGTGGGTCATCCTCTCACAGTACAACACTGATAATAAAGCCTTTAAAAATAGATTCATCATGGAAGTAGCCATATTCAAAGCATAGTCTTCTTCAATATTTGGAAGGTCTTATTTAACATCGGTTGTAATTCCTCTTTCAATTCTTGGTAGAAATAATCAGTTAAGGTACCCCATCCTGGTCACCCTTTCTTCACAAGTTTTGGATTACTGGGTCCATTCTGTTGTTCTAACGAAATACTCTGATCAGAAACAACTTTGTAAGAAAATGGATTTATTTGGTTTACACTTCCAGGTTACAGTTCATCACTGAAGAAACTCAGGGCAGGAACACAGGGAAACACATAAAGACAGGAACATGGAGGAACACTGCATGCTGGCATGTTCAGCTCAGTCACTCATGCTTAGCAAAGATGACCTAGGCAATTCATCAATGATGGTCTTCTCAGATGACTTGGGCTATGTCAAGAAAACAATGAGAGGTCACTAGGGCATTGGCCCAATATTTATAACAACTATAGGTATGTTTATAATTTCTACTTCACAATTAATCCATAGTGAACTTTGTTTGTGGAGATTTGTCATTCTCACTTTGATTGCTTAATTCCATGACATATAAGCATTAAGAGCATTGTGTTATGATGTTTTTCTGATCAAATAATTTGTAATAGTTCCTTAGCCAGACTAAAAAAAAGAGAACAGAATCAATAACTTAAAATAATTTGTTTTAAGGATAATGATAAGAATGGCTCAGGCAGTATAAGTGTTTGCTCTGCCAGAATGAAAATCTGAGTCCAGATCTCCAGAACCCCTCACAAAAGCCAGTTATGGCAGCACACCCACCTGTAGCCCCTGCCTAAGAAAGTGATAGCAAATCTATATAGACAAAACAGTGAACTCCAGACTCTGTGAGAGACCCTTCTTCAAAACACAAGATAAAGTAGTGATTAAGGAAATCACCTGATACTAACCTCTGGCCTCCACACATTCATGTATGCAAACTTTCTCATGAATGATATAGTACACACACACACACACACACACACACACACACAGAGAGAGAGAGAGAGAGAGAGAGAGAGAGAGAGAGAGAGAGAGAGAGACTGATTATAAGGTTTTTTTCCTTTTTAATAGTTATATAATTTGTACATGTGAATTTTCCTTTTACAACTGATTTAACTGAATTGCATATATTTTAGTATATATTGTGTTTTTGTCTGATTTTTTAGTTTCCTTTTCAACCTACTTATTGACATATTAGATAAAATTGTATCATTAAATTTTTACTTATATATGGAATTCAGTATTCCCTGTGTCATTCTAATTCAATTCCATTCTAAATACAAAAGGTATGTTACATACTTCCAACTTTCCCTCACACATTAAACTTGTTTTGTGTCACAATATGTGGTAATTTCTAGAGAATGTGTCACATGTGCTTTCAAAAATGTAAATTCTGATGTTGATGTTTATTAGAATTTTTGAAGTTCTCCATTTCCTTACCATTGGTTTCTGTGAATTAGAAAATGGGTCTTCAACAGACAATGAATCTTTCATAAAGGCACACCTATCAGAATTGCACCAGACTTCTCAACAGAGACTATGAAAGCCAGAAGATCCTGGGCAGATGTCATACAGACCCTAAGAGAACACAAATGCCAGCCCAGGCTACTGTATCCTGCAAAACTCTCAATTACCATAGATGGAGAAACGAAGATATTCCATGACAAAACCAAATTTACACAATATCTTTCTACAAATCCAGCCCTACAAAGGATAATAAATGGTAAAGCCCAACACAAGGAGACAAGCTACGCCCTAGAAAAAGCAAAAAACTAATTGGTTTGCAACAAAACAAAGAGAAGACAAGCACACAAACATAATCTCCAAATATGAATATGACAGGAAGCAACAATCACTCTTCCTTAATATCCTCAACATCAGTGGCCTCAATTCCCCAATACAAAGACATAGACTAACAGACTGGATACATAAATAGGACACAGCATTTTGCTGCATACAGGAAACACACCTCAGTGACAAAGACCAACACTACCTAAGAGTAAACATTTGCTGGAAAACAATTTTCCAAGCAAATGGTCCCAAGAAATGAGCTGGAGTAGCCATTCTAATATCGAATAAAATGTACTTTCAACAAAAAGTTATCAGAAAAGATAAGGAAGGACACATCACATGCATCGAAGGCAACATCCACCAAGATGAACTCTCAATCCTGAATATCTATACTCCTAATGCAAGGGGACCTACATTTATAAAAGAAACCTTACTAAAGCTCAAAACACACATTGCACCTCACACAATAATACCAACCAACCAGAGGACCCTGGGACTAAACCACCATCCGAAGAGTACACATGGACAGACCCATGACTGCAGCTGCATATGTAGCAGAGGATGGCCTTGTTGAGTACCAAAGGGAGGAGAAGCCCTTGGTCCTACCTAGGCTGGACCCCCAGTGTCAGGGAATGTCAGGGCAGGGAGGCAGGAAGGGGTTGGTGGTTGGGCGGGGGAAAGGGGATAACATTTGAATTGTAAATAAAAATATCCAATAAAAATAATTTTAAAAACTAAGATGGGAACTTAATCCTCATATTTCAATAGTATATGATGAGGATGCATTAACCTATGAACATTTTATTTTGTTTTTTGTTTACTTTGATTTTTAAACATTTGTTTTTATTAGTTTTAATTGTATGTAGTTTTGTTATATGCACATGGCCAGAAACATAGAATACTTTGGAGCTGAAATTACAAATTGTTGTGAACCACCTGATGTGGGTGATAGAAACTAAGCCGGGTCCTCTGCAAGAGCAAAGCATCACTTGTTCTTAACTGCTGAACCATCTCTCCAACCCTTTCCTTAAGGTTTTTATATTAATATCTCTTATTTAATTCCATTTCTGATTTATAAAATTCATGGTGTTTACAAAGTTTTATGTGGCAACATGTTAGATTCCTTGTTAGTATTTCTTTTTTAAAAATGTTTTCCATTTCTTTTTGGTCTGCACACACTATCCTGTAGTTATAACATTAGGTATGTTTAAAAATTGATAATATATACAAGATTATTAAATGCTTGTAGCTTCTTGCCTTAAACTCTAAATTGTTGATATCACAGTTTTTACATCTTTATATATTATATATGAAAGAACATTAATAGTTATATTCCTTTTATGTTATTTAATGCCAAGGCAAACTTATGAATCAAAATTATAATATTTTGGTTTTTGTATTTTTCCATATTAGTAATTTTGCTGAAGGAGTTTGTTTCATCTTATTTTGTTTCACCCTCTAGAAACTTTGCTTCAATTTTAGAGTCTCCATTTAGCCCTTCTCCTTGAGAAATAAGTAAATTTATCAGATGTTTAAAATCTGGGGACATCTTAATTTCTCCTTTCTTCTGCTTACTAATTTCCAACAGACGGTTTTCCTCCTTTCAGATATATAACCTAGTTAACAAAGATTCTGTTAAGAAATTTTCTTTCTACTCTAATAAAGGCTGAATATACCTAGTTATTTTTCTCCTGTTGGCTTAATAATATTCTCTTATGTTTTTATTTTCTACAATGTAGTTATTATTTGTCTTAATGTGGATCTGTTTAAATTCATCCCACTTAGACTTTATTGAGATTCTTGTATTTCTATGTCTGCCTCTTACTTAAATCTGGGAAATATTCAGCTATGATTTCTACAGATGTGTGCCCACTCACTTGTCTTTCTCCTGGAGTGCCTATGATGGGCATATCTCTCTGTTTGATTATATTCCTCTAGGCTTTGCTTACTTTTCTTGTGTGTGTGCTTTGGGTTTTAGAATTTCCAGTAACCTCTGTTCACTTTCTCTTATGTTGTTTACTTGATCAAGTATCCTACTGAGCTCCTGCAGTAAAGTTTTTTCACTTAGATTATTGCAGCCTTCATTTATGGGGTCTCTGTTTGGTTCCTTTATATACATTCTATCTCCTTTGTGGTGTTCTCAGTGGGTTCATATGCAGTTGTATTGATTTTGTTTACTTGCCTGTTTATGCTCTCCTTCAGTTCGTATTTGACAGTTGTTTTATAGTCTTTTCAGAAGTAATTCCAAGCCCTGTTTCTTTGGTTTCTGTTTCTGGAGATTCACTTTGTTGATTTGAATGAGCCATTTCCCTATTTTGAATGCTTTCTTATCTTTACTGGAGAATTTGTCACCTGATAAAACATTGACTCTCCTAGTTTTTGTATACTGATTTAAAGTACAGAAAGGCCTTCACTAATCAGCCAAAGATAAAGGTGCAACGTCCTCTCAAACTTTCCCAGGGTTTCTTCTTGCTTGACTCCTGGGTGCTTTATTATTGCCCTCTTGAGCATAGCTGTTTTTGAATATCTTGATTTAAGAGTTTCCTGCCTTTTACTGTTGCATCCTTCTGTCCACTTCAGGTCTGCAGCTTCCCAGAAGTTTGCTGTTTTGTAGCAGTGCCTGTCTTTTCTGTCAGCAGCGCCTAACTGATAGTATCAGATAGCATTTGGTAACCACCAATCAGCACCCGGGTTAGGGTGAAGACAGTCTGGTTCCCCTAGCAGTTCCTAGACAAGAGTGTTGCCAGAATTTATAACAAATTCTACTCTTTTCCTTTTTTATCCTGGGGAAGGATTTAAGAATTGAGCCTCTGAACCTCCCGATAGTGCCTTTCTGTACCAAGGAGGAATTAGAGCAAAGTTGAGTAAACTACCATGACATTTTCTGCAATGTTGAGTGCAACTTTTTTGTACTCATTTACTTACTTGCCACATCTTGTTATGTAGTTCATAGTGTCCTTACAAAACTATTTTAATGTTTATATTGTTGCTAATTTAGCCTGCCTATTGAAAGAAGTGAGGGCTATAAGGTATTATTAGCTTATGAACTTGATGAAAAAGACCCACTACTCATTCCATTTTAGTGGCTATAACATTGTTCCATTGTGTGAAAATATCACAGTTTATTTATCCGTGAATCAGTTTGTGGTGATTTATATTGGCTCATCTTTTGCAAACAATAAAATAAGTTAAAATAATTATTTTCAAGGTTTTGTGTGGACACACATTTTCATCTTATCATTTTCAGACAATATGGCAAATTTTTGTTGTTGTTTGTTGCTTCTTTTTGTTTGGGAGAACTTTTTTTTTGTAATTTTTGTATAGCTTTTTGAGAACTGCCAAACTGTTTTCTGAAGTAGTTATACCATTTTACTTTGTCATCAGGCCAAGAATGTTGACTAATCTACTCAGTAGACATATGTAAATAATATGAATATCAAACAGTGAAACAGCAGACGTGCATCCATTTAGTTTCATCTGAATGATCATTCAAAATCATTGTAAAAGTGACCACATGGCCCATCTCCAGGATCTGACAAGTGATATAGCACAGAAAACAACAAAGACAGACATATACAAATAACATGAAATCATCTCATAGTTTTGTGAAACCCTTTTCAGTCTCAACCTACAAAATAGTTACACATGCTATGCCATTTATTTTCTTCTTAAAGACTCTTATTTTCTCCAGGTATACATAATACCAAGAGAGGTAACACAGGGTATAAGAAAAAAGATGAAAAACTCCAGGCTTGAAGTCTCACTCTCCTATCAAACTCCATAGATGATTATAGGAAATTACTGCCTTTTTTTCTCAGCTTCATATTTTCCCCATGTATAAAATCCATAGTTGAATTTTAAGATTTCATCCAGAAAATCCTTCTAAACTGCAAATGTGATTTCCTTTTACCATTTGAGTCAGTCGATGTATGTTTATTTGTTGCTGTGTGACAAAAATATTTGCAGATACATTTGAGAATGTACAGCCTACTTGATTGTAGTATTTTAAAAGGGGGGGCTCACAAGGCAGAAAGAGTAATTGATGATGAGAAGACAATTAAGGCCAGAGTGCTTTAGGTATTGGCTTCTCACAACCTAGATTAAGACAGGAAATGAACACAAGGATTTTAGCAGTTGGGAAGAAAACACCAATTAGGGTAGGATTAGTTCATGGAGGAACCCAGGCACAAGAACTTTGTGTCCCTCTTATATGCACTTTTACGCAGGACTATTTCAAATATTCTCCAAAAATATATTACTAAATGACTCTAAGAATTGCCCCTGCTTCAAAAGACTTCATGCCTTTTAATTACAAAACCTGTCCTGTGAAATAGAAACAGCTGGCTAACTGTGCTAGAAACATCCTGAAGTTAATCAGAGAGAAGAAATATATCTTAAATGTTACCTTCACATGCACATTGCTCTGAATAAACACCACGCAGCTAGGGTGAGTGGATTAAGGATATGGGAAGGCAAATATACTTATAACTAAGTCAATACTACTGTCATCGCCCAATTGTATCTTTATTATTTTGGTGCCTTTAATCTAAAAATTTCTCTACAAATTTATAGGTTAAAGCTGCTTAGAACCTAGTGTGTAATGAAAAGCTCAGTGATGGAAACTTTTAGATAAATGACTGACCATGATTGGTCTGATCTCACACTGATGTGTCTATCATTGAAGAGAATGTTGCGCGGAAGCCGGTAAGGGTTAGGGCTAGCTAAAGGAATAAATCACTTCCTTGAATGATTGTCTATCCCTCACCTCCTTATTCCCTTTTGTCTGCTCTGGATGCTACAAATGTGAATATCTCATTTCATTGTGCCTGACACCATGATTCTCTGTCTCACTTTCAAACCCGAAAATAAAACATGCCATGTTAAAAATAAGTTCATTATGATTAAATCTGTTGCTCATATATAATGTGATAAAATATACCTTATCCAGATGATGGCAGTATTTAGGCCATAATAGCAATATTTAGTACAAGAGACCTTGTTGGCAGAAGTGAGTCACCAGAGTCAGAACTTTTAAAGTAATAGCTTGGCCTCTGGTTTCAGAATTTTCTCTGCTTCCTGGTATGTCAGCAAGTAAACAGACTCCATCACAAGCTCTTCCAGTCACAAGCCAGAGCACTCTATTCCACCTTCCCTCTCACAGTGCGCCAAAGCTGTCTCTCCAAAACTGTCAGCCAGTTACTACCTTTTCCTTTTTGAGGATGTTTCTTTAGGACATTTTGGTCATAGCAACATGAAAGTACTTAAAACTAAATAATTCTTCCATTAATATTATTTTTTATGCATTAGTCGTGCCAAAACATAAAACCAAACCTAACAATATAATATGTTTTATTATAATTTTAAAGTTTATTTTTTCATACATATAGGTGCTTTGTCTGAATGTATGTCTAAGTACCATGTGCATGTATGGAACCCAGAGAGGTCAGAATAGGAGACCAGATCCCCTAGACTGGAGGGACAGATTGATGGCTGCCATGCAGGTTATGGGATTTGAGCTCAGGTTCTCTGAAAGAGTAGCCAATGCTCTTAACTACTGAGCCATCTGTCCAGGCTATACATAACCATTTATTATTTATTTTGTTAATGAAGGCATTTGAACTTCTTCCTTTAACAGCAGAGATGGAATTTTTTAGTGAAAGCTCACAAACATCTTAGTAAAATGTCTGTATTTACAATTGATCAAGATTACTGAACTAAGCCCACAGGAGGAAGTTGGAGAAAATACACTAATTGAATGAGAAGAAGTCCTCATCTGGAAAGCAATAGTACATTATATATATATATATATATATATATATATATATATATATATATATATATTTCCCAAGTTTAAGAAGAAGTATTTTCTCAAATGCTAAATAGGAAAAGTTTATATGACTGAAATTTGAACAATGAATCAACATTTTTTTTAAAGGTAGATGAGAAAATTCCTGGTTCAGGATATAAAATGAATAAACATAACCGGACAGAGAAGTGATATATAAGCCACCCATAATATACTTTACATTACAGGCACATAACACAAAAGTAGGTGAAAGTATCTTATGAAAATGTCACTTATAATTTTTAAACATATATATTTGCTCAAATCATAAAATCCTAAAGGCTTATTAAGCATTTGTCTTATCCATCCCGATGACACGCATTCTCACCCAACTACACAGCCCCTTAAAAAGCAACAATTTCATTATATAAGAAATACATCACAAATATGGAAGTGCTTAAACTTGAATAAAAAGAAAGTAATTTAATCCAATCACATAATATACATAGACTAAGTAATTTTTAAAAGCAGAGAAATATCTATAGAATGAGAAAAGTTTATATTTATACTGAGACTGAGAAATGGACATTAGACTTGTAATAATAAAGTTATTTTTAAAGAGTTTTTTTCACGAACAACTCCAGTTTATCAGACATTGCACAAACTTCTAGCACTCAAAAGTGGAGGCAAAATGACTCTAAATTTGAAAACATTGTCTCAAAACTCACCCCAAAATTTATATATATATATATATATATATATGAATAAAATGATAGAGTATGCTGTAAAACAGAGTTATTAAATACAAATGAGAAATGAAATATCTAGGGAAGTCTAAATTTTTTCAATTATACATTGACCTCCTAAATAATCAAGTAGAGTGTGAAATTTATAGTATTAAAGTAGTCAGAAATTTAAAACGTTAAAAATGATTGTTCAAATCTACACAGAAAGAATGTATATAAGGTCAGATTAGTTATAAAGATAAAATAAATGAAAGGAAATCAAGATAATACAATTAAAATAATATCAACTATTTCAAAAGTAAATTTGTTTATTTGAATAAATAAAAACGAAGTCATCCTGAGCTGCTTGGTTTTAAGGGCAGTCTAGACACATCAGCCTGCTTCTGACCCAGGGATGAAAAAAGAGTCAGGAAAAAAAGTATTTTCATTCAAAAGACAAAATTTAATCTATTAAATTTAAAAAACTTTGGAAATTGGCACAAAAGTTCTGGAAAGACCTAAGACAATGATAGCAAGAGATTTCAGCACCAAAATATCAGTATTAGACAGGTAATCTACACTAAAAATCAACAAAATATAACTTTCAGAATTACAACACACGTCAAACAAACTTAATGGGGTATTCATAGAAAATTCCATTGAAAATATGTGAAATATACATTCTCCTCAGCAGCCAATGGAATCTTCTAAAATGACCAAATTGTAGTGTACAAAAACAAAGTCCAACAAATACAAAAAAATGAAATAATTTTTGCATTATTCAATAAAATAATCTTTGAATCAATGGAAAGTTGCTAGAGAATTATACAGATATTTGAAAAGAGAAACACTCTTGAATGACAAGTGCGTGGAATAAATTAATAAATGTAAAAGTTCTTGGAAATAAAATGAAAATGAAAAGACAATTTCTGAACTGATGGACAGAGCTTAGGGGTAAAAGTTTATAAAGGAAAGTTAACAGCCATGAATGTTTACATTGAAACAGCAGCGAGTTGTTCAGTGAATAACCTGATATTCCACCTCACTGTCTTGGCAAACTACAAACCAAACCAAGAAATAATACAGTCTGAGAGGAAAGTAATGAATTAGAGAATGACTGAATACATAGAATCAATTACAACCGAGTTAATTGTTTGAAAAAAAGCAACAAGCTTGACAAACCATTAACTAAAATAACTTTTTTTAAGGAGAGAATGGAGCTAGAGAAATGGCTCAGTGACATAGACTAGCTGTTTTTCTGGAGGCCCTGGGATCAATTCCCAGCATCTCGTGGCAGCTCAAAATGGTCTGTAACTCCAAATCCAAAGAATCAGATAACCTCACACAGACATATATGCAGGCAAACATCAATGCATTACAGTTTGTTTGTTAGTGTGTGGGAGGGGTTGCAAAATAACTGGAGGTTAAGGTATAAGGAAGAGGACCTATGGCAGACTCAAACATTTTAGAGAAACAATTAAGGAGTAGAGAAATTTTATTCCAAAAAAAAAAAAATCCTCTGAAAATTAAAAGGGAATAAATCCTTTTCAGGAGTTAAATAACAACTGAAGAAGTAATTTCAAAAAGAAAATGTCTTCTTCAGAAAAGAAAACCTTAGGACCTGGCGGATTTGATTGTTGAATTTCACCAAACTTTTAAAGAACAGCTCGCTTAGCATAATTGTCCTCTGAGAGACTCCATTCAGCAAGCCGACCAGTCCTAGATTTGATGCAGAGACCATACAATCAAAACATTGGATAGAGGCCGAAACCCTTAAAGGAAGAGCTGGAAGGATTGAAGGCCCCAAGGGATAGAACCCCATAGGAAATCTAACAGGTCAAAGCAAATCTGACCCTTAAAGGCTCTTCTGACATTGATTCCCCACCAAAAGAACATCACTGGCTGGGACGACCTTCCACACACATGTGTAGCAGAGATGTGCACCTTGACCTTCATGTGGGTCCCGAACAACTGGATCAGGGTCTATCCCTGACCTGATGCCTGCCCGTCTGCAGATGTTGTTCCCCCAATTGGTCTGTCTTGTCTTGTTCTCCCAGGAGAGGCAGGAGGTGCCTATCCTGCAGTGGGTGGGTCTGTGAGTCAAGTCCAGGCCTCCCCCTCCCAGAGGAAGGGGAGAAAAGATGGGGAAGGGGCTGTGGTGAGGGGACTGGTGGAGAGGAAGGACTGGATGAAGTGAAGAAGAAAGAGAGAGAGAGAGAGAGAGAGAGAGAGAGAGAGAGAGAGAGAGAGAGAGAAGAGAAGAGAAAAAAAGAGAAAAAAAAAGAAAAAGAAAAGAGAAATGCGAAAAACTTTTAAATTAATTATTTTATTTGTTTACATTCCAAATATTGCTCCCCCCTCCTGGTCCTACTTCCCAGAGTTTTTCATCCCATCCCCCAGTCCCCTTCTTCTCTGAGAGGGGTGCTGCTCCCAACCCCCTAAAAAATCTTGTTTAAAAAAGAAGTGCTCCTCAACTTTTACAGCAAAAAGATACAAAAGAAACAATACCAAACTCATTCCACAAAGCCAGTATTATCCCATTAACAAAAACCAGACAAGAACAAAAAAACAAAAGAGAATACCATATACCAAAAAAGAATACTGTATCTTACCATAGACATATACACTTCTCTGCTTATTGCTACATGTTGTGTTAACTTTTCCTGAGATGATATAAACAAATGTGTACTTATTAATTCCAGCAGTGTTCAATGTTCAATGAAGTTTGTTGGCCTTACTTACAGAGCATATGTGAGGTGCCCCAACACACTATTCCAGAAACATAGAGGAAGTCATTTATATCTATCCTCAATATCAATATTCATTAGATAACCAAAAATTTACAATATGCAGCAGTTTTAATGGCAGCAATTTGCCAAATGATCCTCACCTTGGTGATTTGGCCACAGTAAATGCTTGTTCTTTTAGTCTAACCTGAATTACTTATATTAATTCTCATATCACATATGACATACCAATGTGGGATATAGAATGACAATTGTGACTTCACTCCTTGAAACATACACATTGTTCATCAGATATCAGGTTAGTGCGGGTGATGTTATTATGGTGAAATGTATCCACGTTGTGGAATCTAGGTGACAGAGACCCACTCTTTCCTTGGTCTGGCATGTCTGATAAGTTCTTGGGCCTAGTTTCCCTGACATGATTTTGATACATCAATGAGCTCCTATAATCTCAATTCACCCTTAATAAACTTATAGGATGACACCATTTCTACTCCCAGGAATAAATCATTTATCTGTGCATTCTACATGAGTGGTGCTGCACAATCATAAATATGCTCAATCATCCTCCACCCTCAAATTAGAGACAAAAGCTACTTATAAAATGGAGTCGGAGAGGGCAATGCACAGCCTGAAAACCAAACCGAAACAAAACAAACAAAAAACACTGCTTTACACACACTGTAGAGTAACTTTGAGCAAGATGAACCCCAAGCACCTGCATCATTAACACAATCATGATTGCAAACCATGGAAACTACATCATGGAGTAGCTTTAAGACAACCTTCCATTTTCTATATATTCTGGCACCTCTCAAATCACTTAAAGTTGGAAGAGGGCATTAAGGATATATATATATATATAATAAGAGGCTACAAGATATGGAAGAGTATGCAAAGCAGGTTGTGCAGAACCCTAAAGACAAACCCCTCTGTACCTTGGTGGATATATGAACTGGGTAGATATATCCATTCAGCACAACTCACATGCTACAGACTGATGAATGCTTTATTCCAGGATGTAGAAAGGATTCTATCCTTTACACTTAGAAGAGTGAATTGGGACAATATAGGTGTATGATCATATCAAAAGCATACAAGAATAAACAGACCTGATAACTTTAATAGCTACACCAGTCAGAAAAAAGGGTGCAACTCCCTAATCTGAACCCACTAAGAAAGACATTCAACACTCTCATACAAGTGGTTTACACAAATGTGTCATGTGACAAAAATGCATGTGCATCATATATTATTTTTAAAATGAACAATACAACATAAATAAACATGAAATACTTTGCAATACATGACATAGTTCAGTCACAAAAGACCATTTATATGATTCACTCATGAAGTGCTCAGAAAAGATCACGGGCGACAAAGAAATCAACATAGCATTTTATGAAATCTCATACACTGGCATTTGATGAATATATACCTTCTTGGTATACTGTTCCCTTCATCATTATATAGTGAACATTTTATCACTTTTGGATGATTTTTGTAAAAGGTATGTTTTGGCAGAAATCAATGACTATTTCCTCTTACTTTCAGATACAATTTTCTTGTAATTTCATTTTTCCAAATTTTAGTTTCAGTCAGTATATGTCTTGGCTGATGAGATTAGCTTTTTGCAACCAAAAACTCAACAGAACAAAACAAGTAAACAAACAAACAAACAAAAGCACATATTTTCATCCCATATCTTTGAATTGGGTGAATCTAAGACCATGTGCACGATTATTATTGTTATCAGTGCACCAATACTTGTTGTTTTTATTATGTGGTGTTTGAGTCTGGGCTATTTTTTTTAATAAATGTGTTTTGTTTTCTTTTCTTATTTATCTAGGATTTGATGAATTCATTGAATTGTGTCCAGTTCTTCCTTAATATGCCACGAAAGCTAATGAGTGTGTTCCCATGTTCCTATTATCTTCACTGTGTATTGATTTAATAAGATTTAATTACTATAATTCTAAATATATAATGAAGGTATTAAAATAGCCTCAAATTAAAAAATTAGTAAGAATATTGTTTGCATCAATGGAAAAGAATTAATTATTTTTTATTTCTCTTTGGCACATTGTTTTAGTAGACTTTATAATTTCATGTGTTTTCATGGTAGTAATTTCTTTTGCTTCCAGATATAGGACTTAATTCAGTCTTTTCTAATGCCAGTCTCATTATGATCAGCTTCTGTAGTTTTTACTCACGTTTCCATTCATTTGTCCTTTATTCTTGAAGGATAGTTTTACTAGCTATAGTACTATTGGTAAACAGTCCCTTTTCTTACAGATCTTTGATTAAATTATCCTAATTCCTCCAGTTTTGTAAGGATTTTACTCATAAGCATGCTGTGACTAATGAAGGATCCCTTATACATGGCTTGTGATTTATCATTCAAAGGTTTTAAAATTGCCTTCATCATACACATTTTAGAATTCAAATTTTACTAATCCAATGGGTAAAGAGATGACTCAACTGTTCAGACCACTTGCTGCTCTTCCAAAGGATCCAGGTTTGGTTCCTAGCACCCACATCAGGTGTCTCCCATCAGCCTGCAATTCCAGCATCAGGATCTGATACCCTTTCTGGACTCAGTGTAGCCATTATGGAAGTAAATGTACATGCTCATCAAAAAATTAAAAATAAATATATGAACCAATTATATCACACCTGAATATACATCTAAAGAACTATAAATCAGCAAGCTACAGAGGTACATTCACATCTGCATTTCTTGCTGCAAAATTCAAAATTATTATGAAATGGAACCAGTCTAGAGTCCCATCAACAGATGAATGAATAATGAAAATATGAAATGCATACAAAGTGGAATTTTATTCTGCCATGAAGAAAAATGAAATGATGACACATTCAAGAAATGAATAAAGCTAGAGATCATTTTAAAAGCCATATTGAAAATGACAGATATGACATGATTTCTCTCATATGCAGTCTAGGTTTAGATTTAGAATGGTGTGATAGAGGTAGTAGGGGAAAGGAGAGAATAGGCTAAAGAAGATCACAGCATAGTGGCATGTGCATGTGAAAATGCTATAATGAAACCTATTACTTCATAGGTAACATGAAAATTATCTTTAAAAGAAAAAGTAATTTCACCAAAGCAATGTAATGCAATATGTCCTCACTCATTGGTCAGATAAGACCAATTTATTTGTGCTGGGAGATGGCTCCGTGATTAATAGTGTACACTGCTCTTGCAGACGAACTGAGATTTGTTCCCAATGTGACTCATAGTCACCTGTAACTCCAACTACATGAGAATCCAACACCTTTGGCCCCCATGGACACCTGCACACGCACGCATACATGCATGCATGCATGTGCACATGCACGCACAGAGAGAGAGAGAGAGAGAGAGAGAGAGAGAGAGAATTTTTTAAAGTAATAAAATATGCTTTTTAAATTTTTGTTTGATTTTATGTAAAGTTTATCAGGCCCTCATGTATTCTTGCATGAGTATTTCTGTAAACCACAAGAAGCCAAGTTCTAAGTCTGCATTTTTTTAGTCCATAATGATACAACACTTTGTTTTGTTCTAAGTCTTTATTATTCTTATCCATTTATAAACATTATGTTTTTAACTTTAAGAAACAAGTGAAATACTATCTCTTTCCTCAAAATTCTTTCTTGAGATTTTACATTATGAAGATTCTTTGTCTAAACTCTTCTAATGACTCAGTGCTCTTCCAGAGGTCCCAAGTTGAATGGCCAACACCTACTCATTGCCTCATTGCCATCAGTAACTCCAATTCCTGGGGATTTGACACTTTTCTGGCTTTTGTATGCACCTGGAGCATAGTCACGCAGGCGGGCAGAACACACACACACACACACACACACACACACACACACACACACACACACACACACACTATAAAATAAATAAACCTTCATGTTCCTCCATTTCTCTGTGTCAATTTATATATCCCACTTTTTATTACACACATTTTATTGTACCCTTAATGATAAGATCCTGAAAGACAGTTTCATGAAAGATATTTGTTGAATTAATCAATGAATGCACACATTCGTATACGCTGTGTTATTCAGAAAAGAACTGATAAAATATAACACATTTATTTGGATACCATCTTCTTATATGTCAAGACTTACCTTAATGTGGAAACTGAGGGTGGATCCTAAAATTTTTGACTGACTAGAAGAAATTCTTCTACATTATTTTTCTGCTGCAGTATTTGATAGAATAGGGCATGATTCACCATGTCATAAATTCTAAAGATTTACTCAAAGAACTTTGATTCTTAAAACTCATTATCAGGAGGAGTTGTCCATTATTTTGTAGACAATGTTCAATTTTATTTTCTTCACTAAATAAACCATTGGTGATCCTGAGTCATTTTCTATGCTAGGTTTAACCTGAGGGGCAACAACTTTAACCAGCCTTTGCTGCCCTTATTCTCATTACTGGTACTTCTTTGGTTCTAATTACTTTGAACACAGAGTCTTTGAAAAGTGTTTCCAATTCATATAAAAGTTTCCCTGGATTTATGGAAACTTAAGAAGTATCATGCACATGTTTTACACTTCCCTGCTCTATGATAAAAATACAATTATTTCTAATCTCAGAAACTCTCTTTCATTTAGAGTTGAAGTGTTTACCATGGACATATTTAGTGATCATCTTTGTGTTCCCTTACACACCTATATGAAATCATGTGAGACTGATACTAGTTATAACTGAAAATAATAAGTGAATGTAAATTAACCTCCAAGCCAAAGTACTTGAGAATCATCATCTGGGTCTATCAAAATTTCTTCTGATGTATTTAGAGAATATTTTAATAGCATGATACAGCCTCTGTTAGCCTAGGTCTTTGAAAATGGTAGAAGAGTTTTACTGAGAAGGGTGGCCATAAAATCTGACACAAATTTTATCATTTTATGTTGAACCATTAAAATCTCAAAGGTTAATTTGCAATGAAACCATCCTAGCATATCCCTTCATATAATATCATTTTATATCCCCCACTGAGGGGATCTAGCTGAATGTTAGAAACATGTATGTTAGAAACAGACATATTCTAGAGACACTCACAGGTTGATCAAAGTTGATGTTTGCAATAGATTTCTTTGAAGAAGATTCTAAATTGCAAAGTCACTTCAGTTCAATATTGTCAAAACAAGGATGAAGTTTTTTAAAATGTGAAATATTCAAGCCACTAACTGCTCATCCACATATATTTTTACTCTAACTGCCCCCTTAGGGAAATAGAACTATTTGCCAGAGTGGAGAGCAGAAGACATAGTATTTCTGATTAGTGTAGTATTTCTTATTAATGTATATTGTTGCTATGGTAGAAACCCCAAATTTCACAGACGCATAAGGCTATACTAAATAGAGCTGTCAAGTGTTAAATAGGGTTTCGTAAAAAATGTCTGACTAGAAGTTCTCTTGGAAAAGTTTAAGTAATTAAAATGTTTGGCCTTCTTCCAGCTTCCTTTTTCATTCATTCATTAACCTGACAAATATTTACTCCCTGCCTCTTATGTGCCAGAACCCATTCTAGGTGGTGACAATGAAGAAGCAACATGCCATAAGTTTTGCAGTCAAGGAACTACAGTTCAGTTGGAAATTAAATAACCAGATAAGTATAAATAATATAATAAATCTGAAAATATACTAATTTCCTAGAATAGTGGAATGCCCAAGGGTATACAATCTCAGCAGAACTTCTTGCCTAAATAACCCCATCTATCATTGAACAGTACTTCATGTAATGATCTATCTTCAATATCTTCTAAATATCTTCATCTTGATTTTTCAATGCAGAATATGTTATCCCATCCTCTCTTCAATGAACTCCTATTAATTCATTCAGTTTGCTAAACTCAGAAAATTATTGGAAAAAATCAATCTGAATAAATTATCTTACCCTAAGATGTGAATGAAGTGTAAACTCTAGTATTTAGTTGGAAGATTTATATTTCTAAGACTTGTATTAGCTCAAATCGCTAAAATGGTTAAATTATAGGTAATAATACAAAGTAAAGGAAAAGTTCAAGTAATTATACTTTGGCAAATGAAGTATGCTCTAGTAATGAAGGGAGTAGAAAATGACAAGTTCCAACTGGCCAGTTAAGCAGACAGCAAACTGACTTCCACATGGCCAATGTGAATTTCTGTCAACTTGGTATTTATATCAATAAATATTTCAAGTGTTGTTGAGGATGATAGATATTGAGTACAACTTCTAACCAGTATTGTATTCACAAAAAGGATACTGTCTAGTAAGCTTCTATTATTCGGGAAAATAAAGAACAACTCAACATCTCCCCTTTTTATTAATGTGAATGGCTTTAAATATTATAGAAATTTGTTACTAGTCATTTGTTCAAAAGAGGTAGAAGATATGTAAATATTATATGAATTAAGCTGTAAAAAATCTGTGCAAATTAAGTGTGGAAGTTAATGATTATTATAAACTGCAGATTATTTTCAGTGGCTTCAAAGACCACCCGGCCCCAAAGAACTATTGTCTACAAAACAGGAAGTCCAATTCCTCGACCATAATTCAAAGCTCCTCAGTCTGGCTCATTCATTGCCCACCACTGCCCATTGCAGAAAGCTCATTGCTTGCCTCAGTTACTTTAAACTATTTGCCTGCCAAAAATATTTTCTTTGTTGTACCTGGGATTCAATTTTTAAAACTCTAAAGTTACGATATTGTTTAACTTAGGGAAAGATTATTCTATCATGAGGTATGAGCAATTAGATTTCTAGCTTTTCCATTAACTTAATGAAGGTGCTCAGTCTGAAATTTTCCATCTTTAAGATCATTTTCCGTGTCTATAAAATTAAGAAAATGGATCTAGCTAATCATCCAGGTCCCTTACTGTCCAAATGCATACTAATTCTATTATTCTCAACTCACTTCCTTTTCCAATCATCCCACTGAATCTTCATTCTTACCATTTGTTTTCCTTCATACATTTGAGAACTTTTTCTTTTTTTTAAACAAGAAATTGGAGAAGCCCTAGTGAATAGAGGCCTAATTGTTTCCAATAAAACAATATTTCCTCATCTCATTCTCTAACAACAGCTTTTAGAAGGTTGCCAACCTTGGGCCAGGATCCTATGAACCCTTCATCATATTACTTCCCTGAGTAAACAGAGCTCAAGCTACTATGAACAGCAATATGGAGAAGAAATGATAAGCACAAACCTAGATTTTTTAATACAATTTTTTACCACTAATTATAGTATTTGTAAATGAGAAGTGCTTTATTTCTTGTACCCTTAGAAAATGATTCTTTGAGGTAAAACTACTCCAGAAACACACCAATTAAGAACAAAGTTCAAATTTAAACCCAAATTAAGTTTACCATCTAAAATAGTTTTCATTCTGAATGAAAGTTGTTGTTAAATTAACAAGGTTATACAGATGTGTATTTTCAGTTTATATTAGTCCTTGTTTATCCAGCAGAGACTGTCTCATATAGCAGGGTCTCAGTAAGTATTTGGTGACTTACTGGAAGGGATATAGCTGTATTCAACTATTATTCATTAGAGCTTTGCTGAAAAAAAAAGTAGAGAAAGCTTTCTCATTCCACTCAAATTCTTGGTTTCTAAATGATAGAGTTACCAAAGCTTAGTCATTTGGACTTACCATGCCATTAACCTCGACATACAAGACAGGCTTTCAAGGATTCATTATTCCCAAAAGACACTACTATTTTAAAGGTTTTTAAAAATTGATTTTATTTTTCTCACAGTCAGCTGTTGCCAAATCACAGCAGATCACTTTGGGGTAGCCAACAGTTGTCTAGTTGGACATAAGACCCATTCAGTATGGAATTCATACCTGGAAAAGGTCAGAGACATGAGAAGAGAACATACTACTGTCATTTCTCTAATTCAGCGTACTGTCTAACTGTATTCTAAAACTAATTCTTATACCCATAGATAAGTGTAGCTCTCACCATCATCAGAGAAATTATTTTTTTAACAGATAAAGACTATTAAAGAGGTCTATAATCAGTCAACGTGCAAAGAGTAAGTGATCATGGATTGCTCAATCCCAGTTGGTACAATCTTCAATACAACTCCTCATGTTCAGGGAATGCCTCAAAGGAAAGAGTAGAAAGACCATAAAAGTTGGGTGGCTAATATGCCTGCAGGAAGACAATGTCTTCTGAAGTTGACAGGTAAACTACACCCATAAAATCTCAATGATATGATTGCCTAAATAAGGTCTGCATTATAACAAGGGTTGACACACAAATGTAGTCAAAGGGAATTTCACAGGGCCTCAGACCCAGATGAAGAGTTTCAAGTAATCAATGTCTACTAAAAAGAGGAAGAATCAGTTTTCTCTTAGGACAAGTCCCCTAATTAGATTATCCAATCCCAAGGGGCCAGCCCTTAGCAAACATGCATATTTGCAACATGAAATGATAAATGGATTTTGTAGGTTATATGCATGTGTATATGTATGTATGAATGTATGTATGTGCAATAATACTTATAAAAGAGTCTATGGATTTGAAAGGGAACACAGAAGCAGATGAAAGGGAAGGAAAGGGTTGAAATAATGTAAGCAAAATATTGATGTACAAAATTCAAAAAATATTAAAGTATAAATTAAAAGTATAATTGATGAAGAAAGTGTAAAGCCCTAGGCAAATCTCCATGGCTAGAGAACGGCAATTCTAATTGTATAAAAGATCATTGAAATGTATAGTGTTTAGAACTGACACACTATTTGTGACTACCTATATCTAGGTGATGTTATTTGTGAATTCATTACAATAAAGGAATTTTTTGTTTTAAAATTCATCCTTAAAATCTGCACTCAAAATGCCTCACTTGAACTGCCCTAGTCCTGCAGATTTGTCAGTCTAGGAAAACTTTAATAGGTTGCAAAATGTCAAATTAATACAGAAGTGCTCACTGAGAGCTAAGATATCACGTACAATGTAATGTTTAATAACCTCAAAAGTTATGAAAATTTAAGGATTTTGTTTTCAAATGAAAAACGATGGCAAAAAAAGAAGACAATTCTGAGTGCTTCATAATTTTTGTTGATTTTATTTTTTCAAATCAACTCTGTAAGGTAAGTGTGATTATCTGTTTTTTAAAGATGAACAAATTAAAATCAGAGCTGGGAAGTCACTGAATGTAGGTGCCTGAGGACTGTCCTGAATCTGAGTGGCAATTTCCAGATTTCACGGCCAACAATAACACTAGTATGCATCCCCTTTGGCCCAGGATTTGAGGAAGGTGTGACTCTGAATTTCAACGTCTTCAGTACTTCATCTCGCCCTTTCAGGCAGCCTTGATCTTTGGCTCTTTAATTTACTCTGAAGTCTCATCTATTCTGGCATTCTGTATTTTCTTTACATGAACTCGGAATAAAGAATGCTATTTGTGCTTAAGGTTCACATTTACCTTATCGTGAGCTATCATGATTCATTCTTTGTTACCCACTTGCTGTTTGAGAAGGGATGAATTCTATTCTAACCCTGACAGAATGGTGATGACAGCTAATTAAGCATGGAGTATTCTAGCTGAGGTGACTTTCCTGAGTTTGACAGATCAAGCCTGTCAGAACTTGCTGCTTCAATCCTTGAGCTCATAACCTCTGCAGTCTGGTTATCAGTTCAGGTGGGGAAAGTAAGCCACCTTTATACTGATGGGAAGCGGGAGGCAGAATCAATATTAGACCCAGTTTTCTCCCAGCCACGTATCTAGAAATTACAAACTCCATCAGCAGATCATTTAATCTTTCCATAAGCATCAGAGAGCAGATGTCAAAAAAGTTACAAAATGGGCTAGTAAGACGGCTGAGGGTGGGTAAAGGCACTTGCATGTGCAATTCCAACCCTCTGAGTTAGATCCTTGGAATTCCTGAAAAGAAAGATAGGAGAGAGCTGATTTCACAAAGATGTTTCCTGATTTCCATGAACACACTAAGGAACTCACACTACACAGACACTCTCCCCTCCATGATGATGATGATGATGACAACTAAGACAACAAAGATGAAGATGATTAAAACAACAAAAACAATGATGATAATCATAATACTTTTAA
The DNA here is from genome assembly GCF_011064425.1 of Rattus rattus. Taxonomy (NCBI): domain Eukaryota; kingdom Metazoa; phylum Chordata; class Mammalia; order Rodentia; family Muridae; genus Rattus; species Rattus rattus. The sequence goes on from NC_046172.1 coordinate 62,856,426, forward strand.
AGCTACAATGAATGGGGCTGGAGAGATGGCTCAGTAGTAAAGAGCCTGGCTCTTCTTCCAAAGGACCTGGTTTCATTTCCCATAATCCACATGGTGGTTCAAAAACATCTGTCCGTCCAGTTCCAGGATATTGAACCACATCTTCTGGTTTCCAAGGCACCAGGCATGAAAGTAGTGTATATCCATACAGGTTGGCAAAACAGCCATATACACAAGTTTTATGCATTTTTATTGGATATTTTTTGTTTACATTTCAAATTTTATCCCCTTTCCCCCACCCAATCACTCACCCTTTCCTGCCTCCTGGCCCTGACATTCCCCTACACTGGGGGTCCAGCCTTGGCAGGACCAAGGGCTTCTCCTCCCATTGGTGCCCAACAAGGCCATCCTCTGCTACATATGCAGCTGGAGCCATGGGTCTTTCCACGTGTACTCTTTGGATGGTGGTTTAGTCCCTGGGAGCTCTGGTTGGTTGGTATTTTTGTTCTTTATGAGGTTGCAAACCCCTTCAGCTCCTTCAATCCTTTCTCTAACTCCTCCAATGGGGACTCTTCTCAGTTCAATGGTTGGCTGCAAGCATTCGCTTCTGTATTTGTCATGCTCTGGCAGAGCCTCTCAAAATGTTGGAAATAACTATTTGGTACAGAAGAGAATGCTTGTGATTTATCAAGCATTGTTTGAAATATTTGACAGAGTCTCTCTTTGACCAAATATTAATTATATTTCTCTCAGATTTTTCCTGTCTAGATATTGAAATGGGATTTATCTTGGCTGGGCTTGCTTAGCACAGTTTTATCTTTAAAAAAAAAAGTCTTAATGTTTAAGAGAGAATTTTCAGTCCTCAATATCCATTTAAACTTCTCATTGTCCATCCTTGTATGGTTGGCCTGCATTCAGCCAAAATCCTAAGTCAGATAAACGAAAATTCCTTTGCTAATGAAAATTCCTTTGTGACTCTTGCTAACAATTGTCAACTCACCACTCATTCAAATATGCTTCTTGGTTATAAAATCATACTTGTTCTTTGAACATAATCTCTTTCACATACTGGAAAAAGTCTTTACACATATTATGACATATATGAACAGTCTTTCCCTTGCCATTTTCACAAGTATAATGGCAAATTATTCATTGACATATCCACCACATACATCAATGAAACACATTCAGCAGCTTATAGGTATTTCACTAAAATAGATAAATATTTAGACACTAAAGTGAATCTAACAAGTGAAAATAAAGTGAAATAATTCTGTATATTATGCAATTGTAGTGGAATAAAGTTATCAAATAATAGCGAGAGAAATCACAGAAAATTCACAAACAATTATGAATCAACCAATACGTCCTTGAATGGCCAATGAGTAATTGAAATAATTGAGAAAAAAATTTCTTACAGTGAAATAAAAATAATAGTACAAATTACCAAAACTTTGAGATGGCAAAAAAGCAGTTGCAAATGGAAAGTTTATAGTTATTAATGTTACTATCTAAAAAGCATGAAAATGTTAAATTAGCTGAACAATGAATGCCAATGTCTCAGATAAACAATTGAACCCCCAAAACAGCAAGAGGTAATAAGATTTGGGTAAATTAATGAAATGAAAGTAAAAGAACAGGTCATAGAACCTATTAAGCAAAGAAAAGAAAACAAAAACTAATAAAACAAGGAGGAAGTAACATTATAATAGATACCAATGAAGTTTAGAGCATCATTAGAAAATATATTGAAAGTACATCTTCCAATAAACTGAAAACTATTATAGAAATAGATATATTCCTAAAATATAACTTGGAAAATGTAAATCAATAAACTATAGAAAACTTAAATGAGTTCATAAAAAGTAATGAAACTCATGGAGAGATAGAATATCTTAAGAAAGGAAAGGCTATGAGTGGACAAAATCAGTGCCATATTCTACCAAACCTTTAAAAAAAGAGTTAAGACCAATGTTCTTCAAGCTTATTCATGAAGTAGAAAAGAAAAGAACAGTACCAATCTTATTCTGTAAAGCTAGCATTATCCTGCTAAAAGTTACATAAAAACTGAAAAAAAGGAATGATTAAAACACTCTTGTCCAAATACCCTCATGAACATAGAGGCAAATGTTTTCAATTAAATACAAAACAAATATGTTAAGAAAGTCATATGCCATGACCAAATATGTTTCATTTAAGCATGCAAAGATGATGCAACATGTAGAATCAACCAGTTTAATAAATCACATCAATAAGTATAAGGAAAAATGACAAAAACCAAATAATTATCCCAATGGATACAGATTTGTCTTTGATAAAGTTGAGCGTCTCTTAATTGTTATAAACTAAAAAAAAAAAAAAAAAAGAAGAAGAACAGAAAGAACTCATTTCAACATAATAAGGCTATATATGACAACTCTGTACCCAACACTATTCTAAATGGGAGAAAATGAGAGCAGTTCCTCTAAAATCAGGAAGAAGAGAAGGTCCCACTCTTTCCATGTTTAGTCAACCAATACGGGTCTCAAAATCTTAGAGCAATATGTTGTGTGAGAGAAATAAATGGGGATATAAATAGGAAAGTAAAAAGCAACAACCACAAAACCAACCATATTTACAGATGGCATGTTTTTATGCTAAAAATAAGATCCTAAATATTTCACCAGAAAAACTCTCAGATCCAGCAGGAAACTTCAGCAAAGTAATAGTGTGTGAGTGGAAGAAGCCTTGAGTGAATGTAAAAAGAGCTGCTGAGTTACAGAGGATTGATCTGTGTGCCAAAACTAGCAATGGCACCTTCTTCCTCCCAGATGACTGAAACCTAAGACTGTCTGCCTACAGAGACCTCTCACCCAGACAAGCCAGTGCCCACCCCTGTGCTGTACATAAGAAGCATGCTGAGGTTCTTGTTCACTGCGTACTTGGTAATGCTCCTCAGAGTAGGCAGAGCCTGTCTTTTCTGTCCCTATACCTGTGCATGTATTCTTTCTGCCTTCTTTTTCCACCTCAGTCAGGTCAAGTCCTAACCAGTTTAAATGAGGCAAAGTAGATAATAAAAATCAATATGCAAAAATTAGTAGGATAGTGATAATAAATTTTCTAAGAAAGAAAACATAAATACAACTCTATCCACAGTAGCTACCAGTTGGAGATGCAGCTTAATGGTAAAATGCAGCATCTACACAGCCCTGAGTTCTGTAGCCAGCAGCACATAAGCCTTATAGTGCCTGCAAATAGACCTAACTAAAGAGGTGAAAGATTTCTACAATGGAGTCTTTAACATTAAAAAAAATGAAGATACTGGAATATAGATATCCCTCTCATGATCATAGCAGTAACATTGTGAAGATAACTGTACTGAAATTAATCAAAAGGCTCAATACAATGTTAAAATTTCAAAGACATGTATTGAAGAACTAGAAAAAATTCCTAAAATCCATATTGAGGCAAAAATTATCTAAATAGCCAAAATGATTCTAAGTAGAAAGAAATGTTGGCAGTATCACAACATATAATCTCAGTTATATTTTAGTACCAGGATCATAAACAAAGAGTGGCAGATATATAGATGAAAGGAATATACTTACAAATCCAGAAAGAAAGTTAACATCTACAGACACCTTAATTTGGGGCATTTTAAAAACAGAGTACTACGTAGATCAGGCTAGCCTTAACCTTCTGACCCTCTAGCATTCACTCTTCAAATCCTAAGATCACAGGCAAGCTCAACCATACCTGCCACTGCCGTGTGGTTTTTTTTACCAGATGTCAAAAAACCAATTGGAGAACAGATAGCTTTTCCAAAGGATAGCATGCTAGAGCTCAATATCAACAGGTAGAAGACTTAGAGCTAGAGCCATTTGAAAAAAAGAAAGAAATTATATACATGTTTCTCAAACTGTACCCAAAAAAAAGCAATTCAAATTGGAACAAATGTAAGACCTGAGACTCTGAACTGGCACAGGGTAATAGGTAAAACTCTTCAATGTAAATAAACATAAGCATGGACTTTCTGAGAAGGACTTTAAGCGCTCAGAAAATTATATCAAAAATGGGCAAATAGGATTGCATCAAACAAAAAAGCTTCTTATTCACTAATCATTCTTGAATTCAGATAATAATGTGAAATATTTTTTGACATGCCAAGTATTTTCAAATTTTAAAATGTTTTTGCAAGACTTTCAGTACTGCTCTAACCCAAAATTCATCCACAGAGCCTGATTATAAAGTACAAATATAAAAGGTTTGCATACATACAAAGTCTTTTAAAATTGCTTGAGGATGCTCTTCTTGGAGCAATAATGGAGAAAAATGTTAGATATGCTAGGAATGATCTTGGTAATCATCTCCAATAATGCCTTCATTCCACAGATAAGAAAGTAACAGAGAGAAAGAATCTAGGACATTATTTCCACTGTAGTGTTAATTCCATTGGTTAACTGTCTCAGACCTTCTTCCCAAACTCTCACAATTATATAAGATCTTTCAAAATTATTCTTCTTCCTATCACTGTGTTCACAAATACTGACATGTAATCCTTCCTTAGCCATTCCCACAAGAATTGGCTACTCATTTTATGTTGCTTCCATCTTGGGACTTCTAAGTCAAATGTGATTAATTTAGTGCTAATTGAGCAAAGACAAAACCAACTCACAGTTCTAAGCAGCATGAGCAAAGCCTGATGAGACTCAGCTTTCATGCTTTAAGTACAAATCCAGGTTTCTGTTTGCTGAGAATTAAGGTACCACATGCTGTATTTGTCATCACTAATTACTTTGATCAGATATCTGAATGCTTTAGAGAAACTCATTTGTGAATATGGCAATTTGTGGTCTGGCAGTTGGTGGCACACACCTTTAATCCCAGCACAGAAGATGGGGAGGCAGAGGCAGGCAGATCTTTGAATTTGAGGCAAGCCTGATGTATAGAATGAGTTCCAGAATGACCAGGGCTACACAGAGACACTCTGTCTTGAAAAAGCAAAGACAGACAGAAAGAAGGGAAAGAAAGAAACAAACAAAGAGAAAAAGAGAAAGGAGGAAAAGAAAGAGAAAATGGTAGTTTGTGAAGAAATTCAAGCTGTGTGTTTTATATGGCCAATTTAGGTCAAATGTTTTCTTACATCCAGTAGAATTGGCCAGGTACAGAAGAATCTTTTTTACTAAAATTTGCACCCTATGTGGTTCAATGCTATAAAAAATACATTAAGTAAAATTAGACAGGAATAATACGTAGGACAGCTTATATTCCTCATTTGATACCGACTCACTCATCTACGAAATGTGAATGATACTATCTTCAAAACACATAACTATAACAGAATCTAATTGAAGAGAAAGTGGGAAAGAGCCTTCAATTCATTGGCATAGGCAAAAATTTCCTAAGCAGAACTCCAATGGCTCATGTTCTAAGATCAAGAATTGATAAATGGAACCTCATAAAATTGGAAAGCTTCTGTAAGGCAAAGGACATAGTCAATAGGACAAAATGGCGTCCTACAGATTGGAAAAAATATTCACTATCCCCACATCTAATAGATGGCTAATATCCAAAATATATAAAGAACTCAAGAAGCTTACCACCAAAAAACCAAACAACCCAATCAAAAATTGGGGTGTAGAACTAAGCAGAGAATTCACAATAGAGGAATCTCAAATGGCTGAGAAGCACCTAAAGAGACGTTCAAAAGTCCTTAGTGATCAGAGAAATGCAAATCAAAATCACCCTGACAACAGTCAGAATGGCTAAGATCAAAAACTCAGGTGACAGCAGATACTGGCGAGGATGTGAGAAAGAGGAACACTCCTCCATTGCTGGTGGGATTACAAACTGGTACAACCACTCTGAAAATCAATTTGGAGGTTCCTCAGAAAACTGGAAATAGACCTACCTAGAGACCCATAAATACCACTCTAGGGAGTATATTCCAAAGATGTCCCACCATGCCCCGGAGGACATGTTCCACTATGTTCATAGCGGCCTAATTTGTGAAAGTCAGAAACTGGAAACAACCAAGATGTCCCATGACAGAAGAATGGATACAGAAAATGTGGCTCATTTACATGATGGAATATTACTCAGCTATTAAGATGAGGACATCCTGAGTTTTGCAGAAAAATGGATGGAACTAGAAAATGTCATCCTGAGTGAGGTAACTCAGACCCTGAAGGACATGCATGGAATGTTCTCGCTTAGCCCCCCTTCCCCAAAAAAGTACAGAATGCCCAAAATACCTTCCACAGAACTCAAAAAGATCAATAAGCTGAAGGGTCCAAGTGAGGACGCCTCAGTCCCCCTTGGAAGAGAGAAAGCAACCACAAGGGGTAAGGGGAGGGAAAGGGAATGGGGGGGAGGAGAGGGGAACATAATCTGGTATTGTGTGGGGGAAAAGGACTGAAGCCCTGAGGGCCACGAAAAGAATGGAAACAGATGACCTTGGGAGGAAGGAAGTTGGGAGGACCTTTTAGAATATACCAGAGACCTGGGAAGTGAGAGATTCTCAGGACTCAAAGTGGAGGGAACCCTAGATGAAAGGCCCTACAGTGGAGAGAGGGAACTTATTGAATCCACCTCCAGCAGGAAGACAGGGCATCAAGTGAGGGATGGGGTTGCTATCCCACAACCAAAGCTCTGACCCATAATTCTTCCTATCTGAAGGAAATGCAGGGATGGAAATGGAAAAGAGCCTGAGGAAAAGAAGGTTCAGCGACAGGCCCAAAGTGGGATCCAGCACAAGGGGAGACTTCAAGACCTGACACCATTACTGAAGCTATGGGGCGTTCACAAAAAGGGACCTATCATGGCTGCCCTCAGAAAATCCCAACAAGCGGCTGAGTTAGATGCAGACATGTGCACCCAACTAATGAATAGAAGCTGCTGACCCCTCTGGTTGAATTAGGGAAAAGCTGGAAGAAGCTAAGGAGGGCAACCCTATAGGAGGACCAGCAGTCTCAATTAACCTGGATCCCTGAGATCTCTCAAATACTGGACCGGGTTGGGGATTTAGCTCAGCGGTAGAGCGCTTGCCTAGCAAGCGCAAGGCCCTGTTCGATCCCCAGCTCCAAAAAAAAAAGAAAAAAAAAAATACTGGACCACCAACCCGGCAGCATACACCAGCTGATATGAGGCCCCCAACACATATATAGCAGAGGACTCCTGGGTCTGTTCTCAGTTAGAGAAGATGTACCTAACCCTCAAGAGACTGCATGTCCCAGGAAGTTTGGTCTGTTGGGGTGGGTGGGGTAGGGACATCCTTGTGCAGTCGGGAGGAGGGGTATGGGAGTGAAGGAGGAGATACGGGATGTGGAACTCTCAGTGGGGAGTAAAATCTGGAGTGTAAAAATAAATAAAAAAAATGACAAGTTGCTACATGTCAAATCACAAATATGTGATCTTTTCCTGTACATTATATTACACACATAAAATATCCCTATACTCTGTTACTTTAAGTGTGCAATCACTCCTAGGTCCTTATCTTCCAAAGCCCTCTTTCACTACGGCCCTCTCCCAAAGCACAAACACTCACATACTGGTCACATTATTTTTCCCCCTGAAATTAAAAATCTAGTGGTAACTGTAATGGTCTGTGTGATGGTTTGCATTTTCTTGGCCCAGAGAGTGGTCCTATTAGAAGGTTTGGCATTGATAGAGGAAGTGTATCACTATTGCGGTGGGCTTGGAGACCCTCCTCCTAGCTGCCTGCGAATGCTCAGTCTGTTCTTGGCTTCCTTCCAGTGAAGATGTAGAACTCAGCTCCTCCTGCACCATGCCTGCCTGGATGCTGCCAAGTTCCCACCTTGATGATGATGGACTGAACCTGTAAGCCAGGTCCAATTAAATGTTGTTCTTTATAAAACTTACATTGGTCATGGTGTCTCTTCACAGCAATAAAACCCTAACTAAGACAGTCTGTAACAGTCTTTTCAGAAATAATGGGAAATTATGGTTCTGAGAAACAGAGAAATCTCATCCATCACTGCTGATTCTCAAGGTCAGTGGCAGGATAAATAAAGAGCAATAATCCTCCCTGATATAATAGTAAGAAGCATGAAAGCATACAGGTATTCAGAAGGAAATAAGTGGAAAAGCTCATCAACAGGAACTCCACAAGAAAAAATGACACTTAGCATGCCAACTAATTAGCATCTCATTAATTCCTTCATGTTTCACGGCTAAATGCACACACACAATGCAAGTAAACATATTATAATGAGTTTTAAAAATATTCATTCTAGTGCAAATAATGTGTACATATGTGAACATCAGCTTCTTGATATTTCTGATGGTAGAGTTTGTCTAGGACAATAGCAACAAGGAAGATTGGAGTTATTTTTGGAAAGCTTACCTTCATTATTTAGGAGAAAATTAATTAGTCAGCTCCAATTTTTAAAAATTGAATCGCAGGCACCTGCCAGCAAGTACACGATGTATTACAAGTATTGCAAAACTGCACCATGTCTGTCCAAAGATATTTATGATCCTTTAAAGAGACTCATGCACATTGAATTCATACACCATTTAATTTTTAGTGTTTACAAGGATTGCTGAAACTATTCTAATTTGATCAGAACCTTCACCTTTGAAATGAGTTTCTTTGTGAGACATGAGTGACATTAACTGAACTAATAAAAAACACTGATGCCAACAGTCTCCTGATTGGTAACATTTTTAAAAGGTCATGCAGGAGTTCAGAGAAAAAGAGGTTCTGATTATAGGTGTTCCTGCTCCTGAATCAGGAAGCTACAAATACACAAGTTTGTTTTCTCTTTAGAAACTACTATAAAGAAATGCTTCTTAGAAAACAAAAATCAACTCTTTTCAATGTATAAATCATTTATTTAAATCAGAAAGAATTTCTGACTTGGTTGATATTTCGTGCATGGTCCTGAGTCACTCTTGAGTAAATGAAGCAGTATTAATATTCTTAAACCTTATGCTGATCATGGAGCATGAATTCCTCTAATCACGGCCCACTTCTATCTACATCACAGAAATTCCTCTGGTCTAGAACTCCATATTTTCTTCCATACATACTATTAGCATTTGTTTTTACTTACTAGTATATGATAACCTTCAGGAAGGACAAACTAGGGAATTTTCTCCCCAGAATAAAATACTATGATGGCAGTAGAGCTAAGGATACTGGGTAGGCTCCAAATCAAGCGTCATTTCTGCTTTTGGTATTTCTGGGGTTTTTTGAGGTTCTTTTTTTTTTTTTTTTTTTATTTTTACACAGAACATTCAAATAATCTTGAGCTTTGCTTTTCTGGAGTTTTCCTCAACATCCTGCCCACCATCATCAATTCTCTCAATTCAAGTTTTTGATACTCCTTTAACCAATTTTTGCAATCTCCCTCTTCCTGGCATCCTGTGTGTCCCACCTTACCATCTGGCACACCTGGTTTGCTATATTGAAGTTTTAGTGTATATGGGAGCTGAGTGAGAATGATCCTCATAAAGTCATATATTTAAGCACTTGGTTCCCATTTAATGAAACAGTTTGGGAAGGATTAGGAGGTGTGGTCATGTTGGAAGAGGTGTGACCATGTTAGAGATGGCGTGTCACGGAGAGTGAACTTTGAGGTTTGAAAAATCCAGCCATTCCCAGTTAGCTCTTCCTGCCATACGGTAGTTTCTCTAGATGTGAGTTCCTAACAACTACTCCAGTCCCATGCCTCCCTATCTGTATGTTGTCATGTTCCCTACCTTGATGACTATGATGGTCATGACTTTAGCTCTCTGAAGCCACTGGCTACAAATTAAAGTAAATGCTTTATAAGTTGCCTTGCCTATGGTGTTTTAATGACAGCAATAGAAAGTAAGTCATTGAAATATGCCCCATTTTTTTGGTTTGCCATTCCTTTAGAAATGAATATACATATTTTCATAAAGCACTAATCATTCTGGAACCTAAAGCAAACAGCTATAAAAGAAAAGGAAGAAAACATTAACTCCTGAGCTACGGTGTCTGCCAAAGGCAGCCAGACTTAAACAGTTTTTTTAATGTAACACATTGCACAACAATGGGTAAAACACAGTCAAATAGTCTGTTTATTGCTTGCTAGCTTTGAGGAAACAGACAAATCACACTAGATTGGTCAGCACAGATGTTGCCAACCATTTATTTGCAATGCCAATCTTCAAGTTTTGTACCAAAACAATACCTTTTTACTTCAGCGTTATTCACCACACCAGAACACATATTTCCTGATCAGTGTAAAGGCCCAGTGATACAGGACAAGCAAGTACAACAAGCACAAAGACCTGCGACAGTTGATATCACCATCAAAAATCGTGATTGACGCTTGTATTTAAGGGCTTTCTTCACTGTCTCATTTGACTGTTCAACATAGTCCTGTGTGCGCAAAATGTTGTACTCAATGCTATCCAGCAACTCTTGCTGTCCTGAAATGAATGTTTCTACTTGGAAGAAGATGGTACGCAATTCGCTGATCTGGCACTCCAGGTCCAGCAGCTGCTGGTTACGTACTTCAGCCAAAGCCAGACCCTGCTTAGCCATCAAAACATCTAGATCACGACCGACAATTTGAGGAGGCACAGGGTTCGCCACCAGTTTTTCCAGGTCCTCTTCCTGGAGTTTCACCCAGCTAGGTCAGCCTGTCTCACCATCTTCTCCTTCAGCCTGACCATATTCTGAGTCTCACGGACATAGTGGTGGCTGATGATGCCACGGTAGTGACTAAGGAGAAAAGAGAGCTGACTCTGACGAATGCGGTGCTCAGCCCGCCAGTACTTACAGTCTGTGGCCAACTCATGCTGGATGGTGCTCAGCTGAGGCTGGATGAGTCGGGCTTGGCTAGCAAAGGAGGCCTTTATGATGTTCAGTTCCTTCTTCTCCTTGAACACACTCTCCTCTGTGGTACAACACAGGACACCTTGCTGCTTCTTGTCTATTAACTGAGATAGTCCTTCTAACTCTGTCAGTGCCAGAGACAGCTCAGCCACTTCCTGTAAAAACTCTTCTATGGTATTTGTTTCAGTCTTTTCAAAAGCATGGTTGTCAAACATCAAGGTGTCATCCAACTCCAAAGAGACTGTTCCGTGGTTAATGTGGTTCTTCAGTTCCTCTAATCTGTCCTTCATCTTCGATTCCAGCTGCTTGCCATATCTGCACTTCACGGACTGCAAAGGGAGATGGTATCCATCAGCTTTGTCTGGTGGTGTAGGAAGTCAGGGGCAGCTCCGTTTTGCGTCAGTAGAAGCTATTAAAAATCTTTCCTTCCCAGGCAAGCAAACAATGACAAAGCCAATAGGCCACTGAACTGTTTATTCAGGATGAGGAGTGTCAGGTGGTAAAGCACACAGGCTGGACTAGAAGAGCTAAATTGTATTCCAGGAATGGGCTAGACACTTGCCTGATTTGTCAAGAACTGAGGCAAGAGTACACATAAGCTATGGAGCTTTGGGCTAAGAGGTTACAAAGTAAAAGGCTGGAGTCTGAATAAACCCTGGAAGCAATGCTGTTGGCTTCAAGCAAGGTAACTAAGTGTGTAGAAAGCACAAATGACTATAGACTTCTTAATTAAGATTGTGAACTCATGCACTTAGAAACACAAAACACAATAAATAGTTTTTTTAACAAAAAACCTAATGATAGCATCCAATTAAAAAAATGGGGGGGGGGAGGTTGGGGATTTAGCTCAGTGGTAGAGCGCTTGCCTAGGAAGCGCAAGGCCCTGGGTTCGGTCCCCAGCTCCGAAAAAAAAAAAGAACCAAAAAAAAAATGGCTTCATCCAAATTCTAAGGCAAAACTAAACTTTGGCTCACTGGTATAGGGAAGATAAAGAAGCATAACTTTCCAGATTGCAGGCCTGGTTCATTTAATAATTATCTCTTCATCCATTGTTAATGCAGACTAGTGACTGGAGTTCATTACCTATAAGTAAAACCTGCCTGTTATCTTTCTATCAGGCAACTATCTCCCTGTCACTCATTAAACTCCTTCACATAATTGGATGAAGCAAATGCATTCTTTACAGTATTTTCAAATATCATATATTAAAATTTAACTATTTTCTGCACGCCCCTTTCTGTGCATTGTCGAATCTTTATTAAAACATTTGTGTGTTTGCTTGCTTGTTTTTTGTTTGTTTTGGTGCTGCATAGGTGACTAAGAGCCTAAGACTAAGAGCCCTGAGACCTAGGGTAAACCCAAAAACTACTGTTCTACTAAGTGAATGCATCAATAAATTGACTCCTTGTTACATTTTGCTATACTCATAGATCAGTGCCTTGTGCAGACATCATCAGAGAAGCTCCACTCTGGAGCAGATGGGAACAATACAGAGAGACCCATAGCCAGATATTGTGCAGAGTGAGAGAGACCTTGGAATACTCAGCCTGTCTCCATTAAATTCCTCATCTTGAGAATCAGGACACCCTGAAGAAGAGGAGAAAGAAAGGGTTTAAGTGCCAGGGCAGAGGTGAAGGCCACCAAGGAAACAAGGCCAACACACATGACTTTGCAGAGATGGAGAAAGCAAATCATCCACAGGGCCTGCATAGGCTTACACCAGATAGGGTCCTACAGCTAAAAGGAGAAATGAACACATAACCCTATCCCTAATCCAGAAGCTATCTCCAGTTGATAACAACATGCAAAAGAAAATTCAGTTTCCTCCAAGGGAAACGGTGTCTTTAGATGTTCATTGTCTCATTATGTCATGTCAGACCTATTTTAACCTTTTTTTTTTACTTTTTATATTTTAATTTAATTAAATTTATTTTATGTACACTTTAAATATATCTTATTTTTATTTTTTTGTCCATCTTTATTAACATGGGTATTTCTTATTTACATTTCAATTGTTATTCCCTTTCCCTGTTTCCAGGCCAACATCCCCCTCCCCTCTCCCCCTCCCATTCTCTATGGGTGTTCCCCTCCCCCTCCTCCCCCCATTACCGCCCTCCCCCCCACAATCCCCTTCACTGGGGGGTCCGTCTTGGCAGGACCCAGGGCTTCCCCCTCCACTGGTGCCCTTACTAGGCTATTCATTTGCTACCTATGCAGTTGGAGCCCAGGGTCAGTCCATGTATAGTCTTTGGGTAGTGGCTTAGTCCCTGGAAGCTCTGGTTGGTTGGCATTATTGTTCATATGGGTTCTCAAGCCCATTCAAGCTCTTCCAGTCCTTTCTCTGATTCCTTCAACGGGGGTCCCGTTCACAGTTCAGTGATTTGCTGCTGGCATTCGCCTATGTATTTGCCATATTCTGGCTGTCTCTCAGGAGAGATCTACATCCGGTTCCAGTCAGCTTGCACTTCATTGCTTCATCCATCTTATCTAGTTTGGTGGCTGTATATGTATGGGTCACATGTGGGGCAGGCTCTGAATGGGTGTTCCTTCTGCTTCTGTTCTAAACTTTGCCTCCCTATTCCCTCCCAAGGGTATTCTTGTTCCCCTTTTAAAGAAGGAGTGAAGCATCCGCATTTTGGTCATCCTTCTTGAGTTTCATGTGTTCTGTGCATCTAGGGTAATTCAAGCATGTGGGCTAATAGCCACTTATCAATGAGTGCATACCATGTGTGTTTTTCTGTAATTGGGTTACCTCACTCAGGATGATATTTTCCAGTTCAATCCATTTGCATATGAATTTCATAAAGTCATTGTTTTGATAGCTGAGCAGTACTCCAGTGTGTAAATGTACCACATTTTCTGTATCCATTCCTCTGTTGAAGGTCATCTGGGTTCTTTCCAGCTTCTGGCTATTATAAATAAGGCTGCTATGAACATAATGGAGCAGTGTCTTTGTTGTATGTTGGGGCATCTTTTTGGGTATATGCCCAAGAGGTAGGTATAGCTGGGTCCTCAGGTAGTTCAATGTCCAATTTTCTGAGGAGAGACCTCCAGACTGTTTCCAGAATGGTTGTACCAGTCTGCAATCCCAACAATGGGAGGAGTGTTCCTCTTTCTCCACATCCTTGCCAGCATTTGCTGAGTTTTTGATCTTAGCCATTCTCACTGGTGTGAGGTGAAATCTCAGGGTTGTTTTGATTTGCATTTCTCTTATGACTAAAGATGTTGAACATTTCTTTAGGTGCTTCTCAGCCATTCGGCGGTCCTCAGCTGTGAATTCTTTGTTTAGCTCTGAACCCCATTTTTAAATAGGGTTATTTGTCTCTCAGCAGTCTAACTTCGTGAGTTCGTTGTATATTTTGGATATAAGCCCTCTATCAGATGTAGGATTGGTAAAGATCTTTTCCCAATCTGTTGGTTGCTGTTTTGTCCTAACAACAGTGTCCTTTGCCTTACAGAAGCTTTGCAGTTTTATCAGATCCCATTTGTCAATTCTTGATGTTAAAGCATAAGCCATTGGTGTTTTGTTCAGGAAATTTTCTCCAGTGCCCATGTGTTCGAGATTCTTCCCCACTTTTTTTCTATTAGTTTGAGTGTATCTGGATTGATGTGGAGGTCCTTGATCCACTTGGACTTAAGCTTTGTACAGGATGTCTGGACCGAAGGGGACCTGTAGCTTGAGTGCCCCTATCCTCCGTTCCTAGAGGCCCTATACAGTTTCCTCTTGGGCCAGGTATGTGGGCAGGTGTGGGCAGTACTGTCGGTCTCTCCTGCCCTACAGTATCAGGAGTGCCCACCTGTCTGGGCACTGAGCCTTATTTTTATTTTTTGATTGTCTTATTTTTATTTTTTTCTCTTTTTACCCTATAGTTCCTCTGGATGGATAGATAGAGAGATAGATAGGCAGGTGGGTAGATAGATAGATAGATAGATAGATAGATAGATAGATAGATAGATAGATAGATAATTATAGAGATGTATAGATGCTTCCAGTTCGGTGGCTTTTATAGGATTCCTACATGTGTGAATGAGTGTCAGTATCTCTGTGTTGTGTCTTTTCTTGGCTCTTCTATTTTTGGCCTGTTCTTGTGTGTTAGATTTTTTTATCTAATATTTTACTATTATCCCTTCAAATCCTTTTAGTTTCTTTGTAAGAGACAGAAAAGGAGTGGAACTGTATGGAAGGGGAGGTGGAGAGGGCTGGAAGAAGGAGAAGATTAAGGAAAAACTGTAATCAGGATATATTGTGTGAAACAAAGTCCATTTTCAATAAAAGGAAAAAATATAAACAAAAAATGTTTTCTAGTTAATCTATAGTTTTCTTTTTTTCTTTTTATAAACTTTAAGGGAAGTTATTAGCTTCATTTAACTTTTACCCAGGTTTCTGTTCAACAAGATCAAACAACTATAAACATCAAAATATCTCTTTGAATACTTACTTTATTTTTTATGTGTATTTGTGTATATGCATTTATGTTCATATGTCACGGAGGTTAGAAGTCAGATCCTCTGGGCCTAGAGTTACAAGTGTCTCTGAGCTGCCCAGAATGCTGGGAGCTGGATTCCAGTATCGTCAAGATCAACAAGCACTCTTAAGAGCTGAGCCTTCTATGCAAGCCCTCAAAATATCTTTCATACTCATAAAAATTTCCTGCCATCTCTCTAGTAATTTATACCATTCTCACCTGAGTCCCTCTCTGTCCTTTCATTTATCTAGATTCCCTCTCTCCACTTTCACTAGCTTCTGGAAGCATAACATCCTATATAACTTTCCAGCTACCTTCCCTATCACAACTTAATGTCTACCTACAGAAACCAAGTACCAATTCTCCCAATCTTAACAAGCCTTACAAGCAATAAAGCTCTCAGCAAAAGACCAGCATACCAACATACTTCTAATTTTATGTCCAGTTTTTCATTGTGTGCATTGTGTGTTTGTTTTGGGTGCTTTTTAACAAATGCTAGGAGAAACTCCCACAGAACTTATGAAGTATTGGAAGGCTGAGGAGATCTCCTTTCTCTGAAGCAAATGATTTTTTTTTTTTAGTATTCCTCAGGCCCTATGGAGACTTTTATTGCCTCTGCTGACATAATGCCACCCAGTCAATCATAAACAGACTCAGCTTTGGGTTGAGGCAAAATAAAGAAACTGAAAAAGAGAGGCTTTCACAGTCCCTATGGACTCCTCTCATCACAGACTTCAGCATATTTTCTCTAATCCTTAATATTTACTCTGCCGAGTGGCTCTGTGTCATTTCAGAATTTTGCTAGAACTTGAGACTCGGTTGAGACTTGTTGAAAAAAAGCATATTCTGTTAAATTCCTATCAATATTCTTCTTAGGGATTATGTTACCACTCCCCCATGTCCAACTCTGTTGCTATGTGTATTTGAAGGTATCTAAAATACAGCATCCAGATCACATGATTTCTGGATTCGATCACTACCTAAAATCTAAAATTGCTACAACTAAACTTCATTATGTGATAACAAATAGTGTTCTATAGTAATCTTGATCCAGCCTTTCCATGCGTAGTTAATACCATGCTTTGTGAAATATTAGAGTTTTCACACTAGAACTTGCTTAGATAAAGAATCCCAGAGAAGACAAACCTCTTGATGTATTTAGGAGAGTGTTTGCAGAGAGGTTTAAGTGAGAAGGGAAGACCCACTCTTTGAGTGGGACCATCGCATGGACTGAATGAATGGGCTGAGTTCCAGACTGAATGAATGGGCTGAGTTCCAGACTGAATGCAAAGAAAGAAGGCACTGGGCATCTGCATTCATCTCTCTGTACTTCTTTGCTCTGGACACATTGTAAACCAGCTGCCCCACGCTATTGCTACCATACCTTTTTTGTCATTATAAATACTTTTTTATTAAAGGTAAGTTTGTCAACAAACAAACAAAAGATAGCTAATACATTTAATCCCACATTAACAAGTTGTAGCTCTCTATCTCCAAGTGGAATTAGAGACTACATTCCTCCCAACAACCCACTGACATTGCCCTGGCATATACTACAATATTAAATGCATTTTGTTTTAATCCATTCCACCAATCCCAGCTCAGAGTATGGGACAACTGTTTGTTTCAGGGGAGTAAAGAGGGAAGAAATGAGATCCTTTTCAACCTAAGTGAGGCTTGCGATGGTGGTAGGGGTGTTGTTGCTGCTGCTGTTGTTATAGTGTAGAAAGCATTGCCAGAACAATTCTCTGTTTTTATCGCCATTTCTCCAACCCCTTGGACTGAGCTTGAAGCTTATTTTACCTGCATTGGTTATCAATTATGAGTTATTTGAGGCCCTGCTCAGCATGTATGTGAGAGGCTAAATGAAAACCCAGGGATCTTACCATTCTATTACTATTATTTCAAAGGTCCATATGCCCTACCTTTAAATCAAGTTTTATAGTGATTTTGTGTCATTTGTTCTTAGTGCTTTATGCAAAAGCAGAGAGAGACCATGGAGACCCAGGTCTACTTATGTACAAAACTGGAAATTTCTTGGGTGTCATTTTTAAAAGTATTATAAGTAATTAATTTGAGTGGAAAAGAAATGTTTCCTGGGAAGTAAAAGTATTTTAGAGCTGCATAATGAATTCAAATTATCTAATAAAATCTTTCACTGCAAAATTGTTCTTTACTTTTCTGATCTTTTCATCTTTAGCTAAATCATCTTTTTAATTATTATTACATTTTGACCCTGAATGTTAGGCAAATGTTACACTAGCCCTGATTATTTTTCAATTTTGCGATTTTCTCCTACTTGCTCTGTTTAACTCATTTCTTCTAAACAAATTATACTGGCACATGTGGTGGCTATACAACTGCAAAAGTGCTAATTGTCTCATAAACAACATAATTTATTCCTTGTAGTTGTAGAAACTGTAAAGTGCAAGATCAAGCTGTAGACAAAGTCTGTGTCTTTTGGGGATCCATTTCTTTGCTCAGGATAGCCAATTTGGTTGTGACCTCACATTGCAAATAAAGTGAAAGAAGTCTGTCAAGTCTCTTTTGGTCTGAGCATGGTTTATGAAATCACTCACTTAGTTCACTAGGACAGTGCCTTCCTAACCAAATCATCTTGCAATGGCTCCATCTTTAAATAGCATCACCTAGAAGGGCTCCATTAAATAGCCTATAATAAGAACTGTGGTGTGTAAGGACTTGATAAATATGTGCCAAAGAATCCAATGTGTGTTTTTTAAACAAGTGCCGAAGATTTCCTACAAATATAACATTAAAAACTAGAAAAATCTATACCATCCCTTGACATATTCCAAAAAGACTCAACATCCTCCTTTATAGATATTTGCTCAGTCATATTCATTGCTGCTCTAGTCACAATATCAGGAAATGGAAATAAATAAAGAGCAAAATGACCTTCAAATGATAGATAATGAAAAAGGTGGCACACAAGGAATACTATTCAGCTGCAAAGAAACAATGAACCCATGAACTTTGCAGGTAAATGGATGAACTAGAAACGATCATATTAAGCAAGATAATCCAGACCCAGAAACACAAGCATTGCATCTTCTCTCTCATCTTTAAATCCCAACTCCAAATACTCAGATACAAAACTTTGTGTGTGTGTGTGTGTGTGTGTGTGTGTGTGTATCTCACAGAACCAGGAAATTAACAAGTGACTGTGGTAGTGGTGGTACTGTAGACTCGAATAGCAAGACTCAGGTATACACGTCTTTATATTAAAAATTATGGGGGAGAATATTTAGTTAGCCTAGACTGTTTTGTATACTTACCCCTCTCTGGAAAAATTGGATTTATTCAGACTCATTGAAGTGTACTGTAGGGGAAAAGTACTTCATCAAAAGCAAAACATAATGTATATCCAAAGAAAAGGAATTGATGTTAATCCCTCAAGTATCTAATCTAGACTAGGAACTAGTCTAAGGAAAACTTTTACATGGTAATTATTTATAAATACTAACAGTATAATAACAATGAAAATTAGGTAAATACAACCATTATTCTATAGCCATTAGATGCTCACTAAGCACATGAAAAGGTATGCAGGATCCTGAGCCTTATGAAATGCAAAGCGAAGCCATTTCTAGTTCTTCTACAATAAACAATAGAACACAGAGGATAGTGAGAGTGTAGAAACTGTAATCACTATGTATTGCTGCTGGGAATTTGAACTAGTATGCAACTTGGGAAAACAATTTAGTAATTCTTGTATACCCACACAAACCTTGTACACTAGTGTCCCAAGAACAGTGGGCATGGAGGCAGCTATTAGCTGGGAAAGTAAACTCATCTTGCAGTTGCAAGGGCAAAGAACTTGACTTACTTCCCTCCACATACATTGAGGCAGAAGTGCTCTGTCATAGCAGGCACCATTCAGGTCTTTGTCCCAAGGTACTATACGATAGGATGCCCTGATTTTGAGGGGAAATGAAAGGGGTAGCTAGAAGTGCTAGAGGTCCATAATCTAACATTCTTCATCCTAACAGAAAGATAGTTGTGTGTCCATGTTTATTACTGCTCTATTCACAATACCAAGAAAATGAAACCAGCCTAGTATTCCTCAAAGGATGAATGAACAATGAATATAGTACATTTACAGAAAGGAATTTATTTGCTTATTTATGAACTTTTCAGGAAAATGGATAGAACTAGATTATATTGATGTAGTGGGGCTAAGATAGACATACTGCATGTTCTCTCTCACATGTGGATTGTAGCTTTTAAGGTTTATATAAATGTATATAGGTGAGGGAATCAGTCATGCAGCTGGAAGAATAAACATGGAAGGGGAGAAGGCATGGAGGAAGCAGGGAAAAGGTAATAGAATAAATATGACATGTAAAAAGTTTAAAAGGCCACTGTGTATATATTCCTAAACATATAAATGCAATCTGCTCAGTCTATATAATATTGCTTGTATGGATGTTTTAAGGGTTAACCATTTGTCATTGTGTAACTGTCTTTTTTTTTCTATGAATTCCAATGTCAGTAAACTAGATAGTTAAAAGTAATAATGGTAAGGCAGTTTAACAAGATGAAAGAGGATAAAACAAATTTCTGAATGAATTCAAGTAGAATACAAACCACCTTCTGATGTAAGGAAGACAACGTAGGACGTAGACAACTCAGTAACGAGATAGACATACTAAAAGAAACCCAACCGAACTTTTAGAATGAATAGCTTACCAAGTCAAATTACAAATTAATTTAAGCCATGAAATTCAGAAAAATTTATGAGACAACTTGTTATGGAAACTCACATGTAATATAACTTCCTCCAAGAAACTCCAACGCAGATAATTGAAATGAGAATAGTAATTTTTTTTTCAGAAAACACACTGGTACCCTTAGAAAATGTCCAGAGTCGGTCAAAATACTATAAAAAGTAGTTTGCCATTCTCCTTATTTATAAAAGCAAAGACAAATATTTCAAACTGAAAATAGAAAATAGCATAAGAATCATGAAAGAAAAGTTTACTACTTTAAAAGAAATTAGGGACAAAAAATAGCTCATAAGAGTGCTAGCCACCAAGCGTAATGACCCAAATTCAACCCCTGGGACCCATGTAGGTCAAGAAGAGAACCAATTACCACAGGTTGTCCCTAATCTCCACATAGGCACCATGATACATGCACATGTGATTAAATGAATTAATGTAATATTAAACATTGGCTCACAACAAAGAGTGAACATAGAGAAAACAGCGAGAATTATAACATTACTTAGAAAGCAAGAAAGAAATTTCAAGGACTTTCTAAATTAAAATTTGTTTTCTAAAAACAGAAAAGAAAATAACTGGAGGGCTAGATAAAACTGGAAGGCTTTTCTAGCATGGGCAAGCTGGAAAGATACTACAAAACATGTGAGCAAGTGTCACATTAATGGGGAAATCTTTCATATTATCATTTTCAGCACAAGGAAGAAATGCAAGGACTTCTAAATTTCTTTTTTTATTTGCAATGTTTATCTACACTTCAAATGTTATCCTCTTTCCCAGTTTCCCATCCATAAACCCCCTATCCCATACCCCCTTCTCCTGCTTCTATGAAGGTGTTCTCCCACCTACCCACACCGACTCCCTCCTCCCCACCCTGACATTCCCCTACACTGGGACATCAAGCCTTGACAAAACCAAGGGCATTTCCTCCCATTGATGCTCAACAAGGCCATCCTCTGCTACACATGCAGATGGAGGCATTGGTTCGTCCCTGTGTTCTCTTGGGATGGTGTTTAGTCTCTGGTAGCTCAGGGGGTCTGGTTGATTGATATTGTGTTCTTCTTATGGGGTTGCAAACCCCTTCAGCTACTTCAGTCCTTTCTGTAACTCCTTTGTTGAGAAACCCGTTCTCAGGTCAATGGTTAGCTGCAAGTATCTGCCTCTTTATTAGTCAGGCTCTGGCAAAGTCTCTCAGGAGACAGCTATATCAGGCTCCTATCAGCATGCAACTTCAAGGCATCCACAATATTGTTTGAGTTTTCCAGCTGCATATGGGGTGGATCACCATGTAAAGAGGTCTCAGGATGGCCTTTCAGTCTCTGCTCCAAACTTGGTCTCTGTACTTCCTACTGTGTGTATTTTTGATCCCCGTTGTAAGAAGGCCTGAAGGATCCACACTTTGGTCTTCCTTCTTCTTGAGCTTCATGTGGTTAATGAATTGTATCTTGAGTATTACAAGCCATTGGGTTAATATCCGCTTGTCAGTGAGTGCATATTATGTGGGTTCTTTTGTGAGTGGGTTACCTCACTCAGGATGATATTTTCAAGTTCCATCCATTTGCATAAGATTTCATGAAGTCATTGTTTTTAATAGCTGAGGAGCGTTCCATCATGTAAATGTTCCACATTTTCTGTATCCATTCCTCTGTTAAAGGACATCTGGGTTCTTTCCAGCTTCTGGCTATCATAAATAAGGCTGCTATGAACATGGGGAGGATGTGTGCTTGTTATATATGTTGGAACTTCATTTGGTAATATGCCCAGGAGTCCTCAGGTCAGGGTACAGCTTAGTCTTCAGGTAGTACTATGTTCAATTATCTGAAGAACAACCAGACTCATTTCCAGAGTGGTTTACAAGCTTGCAATCCCACCAGCAATGGAGGAGTGTTTCTCTTTCTCCATATCCTTGCCAGTATCTGCTGTCACCTGAGTTTTTGATCTTATCCATTCTCACTGGTGTGAGGTAGAATATCAGGGTTGTTTTGATTTGCATTTCCCTGATGACTAAGGATGTTGAGCATTTCTTTAGGTGCTTCTCAGCCATTCGATATTCCTCAGTTGAGAAATCTTTGTTTAGCTCTGTACCCCGTTTTTAATAGGGTTATTTGATTCTCTGGAATATAACTTCTTGAGTTCTTTGTATATATTGGATATTAGCCCTCTATCAGATGTAGGATTGGTAAAGATATTTTACCCATCTGTTGGTTTTCTTTTTGTACTAATGACAGTGTCCTTTGCCTTACAGAAGCTTTGCAATTTTATAAGGCCCTATTTGTTGATTCTTGATCTTAGAACATAAGTCATTGGTATTCTGTTATGGAAATTTTCCCCTGTGCCCATGTGTTTGAGGCTCTTCCCCACTTTCTTGTTTGTTAGTTTGAGTGTGTCTGGATTTATGTGGAGTTCCAAGATCCACTTGGACTTAATCTGTGTACAAAGTGATAAGAATGGATAAATTTGCATTCTTCTACATGCTGACCTCCAGTTGAACCATCACTATTTGTTGAAAATGCTGGTTTTTTTTTTCCACACTGGATGGTTTTTGCCAGTTTGCCAAAGTTCAAGTGACCATAGGTGTGTGGGTTCATGTCTGGGTCTTCAATTCTATTCCAGTGATCTACTTGCCTGTCTCTGTACCAATACCATACAATTTGTATCACTATTGCTCTGTAATATAGCTGGAGGTTAGGGATAATGATTCCGCCAGAAGTTCTTTATTCTTGAGGATAGTTTTGGCTATCTTGGTTTTTTTGTTATTCCAAATGAATTTTCAAATTGCTATTTCTAACTCTGTGAAGAATTCACTTAGGATTTCTATGGGGATTGCATTGAATCTGTAGATTCCTTTTGGCAAGATGGCCATTTTTACTACATTAATCCTGCCAATCTATGAGTCTGGGAGATCTTTCCATCTTCTGAGATCTTCTCCAATTTCTTCCTTCAGAGACTTGAAGTTCTTGGCATACAGATCTTTCACTTGCTTGGTTAGAGCCACACCAAGGTATTTTATGTTATTTTTGACTATTGTGAATGGTGTCATTTCCCTAATTTCTTTCCCAGCTTGCTTATCCTTTGAGTAGAGGAAGACTACTGATTTGTTTGAGTTAATTTTATACCCAGTCACTTTGCTGAAGTTGTTTCTCAGTTGTAGGAGTTTTCTGGTGGAATTTTTAGGTCGCTTAAGTGTACTATCATATCATCTGCAAAAAGTGATACTTTAACTTTTTCTTTTCCAATTTGTATACCTTTTGACCTCCTTTTGTTGTCTAATTGCTCTGGCTAGGACTTCAAGTCCTATATTAAATAGGTAGGGAGAAAGTGGGCGGCTTTGTCTAGTCCCTGATTTTAGTGGGATTGCTTCCATTTCTCTCCACTTAGCTTGATGTTGGCTACTGTTTTGCTGTATATAGCTTTTACTATGTTTAGATATGGGGTTTGAATTCCTGATCTTTCCAAGACATTTATCATGAAGGGGTATTCAATTTTGTCAAATGCTTTCTCAGCATTTATTGAGATGATCATGTGGGTTTTTTTTTTCCTTTGAGTTTATTTATATAGTGAATTACATTGCTGTATTTCTTTATTTTGAACCTTCCCTGCATGTCTGGGATGAAGTCTACTGGATCATGATGGATGATCATTTTGATGTGTTTTTGAATTTGGTTTGCAAGTATCTTATTGAGAATTTTTGTATCATATTCATACAGGAGATTGGTCTGAAGTTCTCTTGCTTCATTGCATCTTTGTGTGGTTTAAGTTTAAGCATGCTTATGGATTCATAGAAGGAAATCAGTAGTGATCTTTCTATTACTATTTTGTGAGATACTTTGGACAGTATAGGTATGAGGTCTTCTATGAAGGTCTGATAGAATTCTGCACTAGACTCATCTGATCCTGGGCATTTTTGGGGAGGGAGACTTTCCATGACTACTTCTATTTCTTTAGGAGTTATGGAACTGCATAGATGATTTATCTGATCCTGATTTAACTTTGGTACCTGATATATGTCTAAAAAATTGTCCATTTCATCCAGATTTTCCAGTTTTGCTGAGCATAGGCTTTTGTAGTGTAATTGGATGATGTTTTTGGGTTTCCTCAGTTTCTGTTGTTATATCTCCCTTTTCATTTCTGATTTTGTTAATTTGGATAATGTCTTTTCTATTTTTGTTAATTTGGATACTGTCTCTATGCCCTTTAGTTAGTCTGGCAAAGGGTTTATCTATCTTGTTGCTTTTCTCAAATAACCAGCTCCTGGTTTTCTTGATTCTTTGTGTAGTTCTTTTTGTTTTCACTTGGTTGATTTCAGGCTTGAGTTTGATTATTTCCTGCTAGGCTACTCCTTTTCAGTGTATTTGCTTCTGTTTGTTCTAGAGCTTTCAGGCATATGCTAATTTATGCTCTCTCCAGTTGCATTTTCAAGGCACTCATAACTATGAGTTTTCCTCTTAGCAGTGCTCTCACTGTGTCCCATGAGTTATGCCTTCATTTTCATTAAATTCTAAAAAAGTCTTTAATCTCTCTCTTTATTTCTTCCTTGAACAAGTTATCATTGAGTAGAGTGTTGTTCAGCTTCCTTGTGTATGTGGGCTTTCTCTATTTTTTTTTATTGTCATTGAAGGCCAGCTGTAGTTTATGGTGATCTGATAGGACATTTGGGATTATTTCAGTCTTCTCAAATCTGTTGAGGTCTGTTTTGTGACCCATTATGTGGTCAATTTTGGGGAAAGTACCATGAGGTGCTGAAAGGAAGGTATATTCTTTTGTTTTAGGATGAAATGTTCTACAGATATCTGTTAAATCCATTTGGTTTATAAACTGTTAATTTCTATGTGTCTCTGTTTAGTTTCTGTTTTCATGATCTGACCATTGCTGAGAGTGGGTGTTGAAATTTCCCATTATTATCGTGTGAGGCGCAATGTGTCTTTGAGCTTTGGTAAAGTTTCTTTTATGAATGTGGATGCCTTTGCATTCGTAGCATAGATATTCAGGATTCAGAGTTCCACTTGGTGGATTTCTCCTTTGAAGTGTATGAAGTTCCTGCCTTAGCTTTTATGATATTTTTATTGAAAGTCAATTTTATTTTATATTAGAATGGTTACTCCAGCTTGTGTCTTGGGAATATTTGCTTGGATACTTTTCCCCCAACATTTTACTCTGAGAAAGTGTCTGTCTTTGTCTCTGAAGTGTGTTTCCTCTATGCAACAAAATGTTGGGTCCTGTTTATGTATCCAGTCTGTTAGTCTATATATTTTTATCGGGGAATTGAGTCCATTGATGTTGAGAGATATTAAGGACCAATGATTGTTGTTTCCTGTTATTTTTGTTGTTAGAGGTGGAATTATGTTTGTGTGGCTAACTTGTGGATTAATTGAAAGAAGATTACTTTCTTACTTTTTCTAGGATATAGCTTCCCTCCTTGTGTTGGAGTTTTCCATCTATTATACTTTGTAGGGCTGGATTTGTGGAAATGTATCATGTAAATTTGTTTTTCTCATAGGATATGTTGGTTTCTCCATCTATGGTAATGGAAAATTTTGTTGGATATGGTAGCCTGGGCTGGCATTTGTGTTCCCTTAGGGTCTGTATGACATCTGCCCAGGATGTTCTAGCTTTCATATTCTCTGTTAAGAAGTCTGGTTTAATTCTTATAGGTCTATCTTTATATATTACTTGACCTTTTTCCCTTACTGTTTTTAATATTCTTTTTTTTGTGTGTGCAGTGCATTTGGTGTTTTGACTATTATGTGACAGAAGAAATTTCCTTTCTGGTCCTATCTATTTGGACTTGGTAGGCTTTTGATGCTTATGGGCATCTCTTTCTTTAAATTAGGGAAGTTTTCTTCTATAATTTTGTTGAAGATATTTACTGGCCCTTTACATTGGGAATCTTCACTCTTTTCTGTATCTATTATTCTTAGGTTTGATGTTCTCATTGTGTCCTGCATTTGCTGGAAGTTTTGGCTTAGTATCTTTTTGTGTTTTGCATTTTTTTCACTGTTGTATCAATGTTTTATATGGTATCTTCTGCACCTGCCATTCTCTCTTCTATCTCTTGTATTCTATTGATGATGCTTGCATCTATGACTCCTGATCTATTTCCCAAGTTTCCTATCTCTAGGGTTGTCTCCCTTTGTGATTTCTTTATTGTTTCTATTTCCATTTGTACATCCTGGATGGTTTTGTTCAATTCCTTCACCTGTTTGGTTTTTTCCTGTAATTCTTTAAGTGATTTTTGTGTTTCCTCTTTAAGGGCTTCTACCTGTTTAACTGTGTTGTCTTGTATTTCTTTAAGAGAATTATTTATGTCCTTCTTTAAGTCATCTATCATCATCATGAGATGTGATTTTAAATCAGAATCTTGCTTTTCTGGTGTGTTGGGGTATCCTGAACTTGCTGTGGTGGGAGAATTGGGTTCTGAAGGTGCCAAGTATCTTTGGTTTCTGTTGCTTGTGTTCTTGCACTTGCCTCTCCCCATCTTATTATCTCTGGTGTTAGCTGGTCTTGTCTTTGATAGTGCATTGACACTCCTGTAAGTCTGTTTGGCAGCACTCCTCAAAGATATGCTCTCTCCCAGCGGGGTCTGTGCACAGGGGGCCGTGGCTCAGGGTCAGTTCTTGGAACAGACAGAAACTGAAAGAGGATAACCGTCTTAGTGTTTCAAACACTGTGATAAAACACCAATTGTAGAAGAATTTTAATCGAGCAATGTAGTTGCTCTGGCCAGGGATCACATACATAGACATGATCTGCCTGGAATTTAGACACACCACATACCTTTACTCCCTAACAATGACCTTTAGTTGAGGGACAGGCAAAGGGACAGCATGAGTCAGAGTTAAGATAGACCCAACTCCCAGGAGAAGAGACAGGAAAGGAGAGACTACTTAATAGCAGTGATAGAGAGCTCAGTTCAATTCAGAGTTCAGTTTTGTGCAGTCAGTTTGTCAGTCAGTTCAGTTTAATGAGTTGGGAGTTCAGTCAGTTGGGAGTCAATGAGTTGGGAGATGAATCAGTCCATCAGTTGGGAGTCATTGCACTGAATGAAGTGTAGTGCAGTGCACTTGAGTTCATTTCTGATGTCTTTCAATTCAGTGCAAGTCAGCAGAAGCAGCTGACACCAGAAAATGAAGAGGAGCCAGAGGATTAGAACGAAGTGCCAGAGTTAATTAGAAGCCGAGCAGACCAATTCAATGAGAAGCTGAGAGAAGCCAGTTTGAATCAGTCAGCTTGGAGAAGAGTTTTGAGCCAAAACAGTTGAGTTAAACTAAGCAGTCAGAGTTCAGAAAGAAGGAAAAGGGTAAGCTTATTCAGTAGAAAACCTATGAGACAACAATTATATCTGGTGAATAAATGATACATTAACACATGGTCAAAAGTAACTGGGAAGGAAAGAGATTATTACATTATACTTCCACATCACTGTTGATCATTGAAGAAAGGCATGAACTCAAGCAGGGTAGGAGCCTGGCAGCAGGAGCTGATGCAGAGGCCATGGAAGAGTTCTGCTTACTGACTTGCTCCTCATGGCTTGCTCAGTCCGTTTTCACTTTTAAAATACTTTTATTATTTTCCCTCTTTTGAAAATACATTTGTTTTATACATTAAGTTCTGATTACATTCATTACTCTCTCTATTTTCCTCATTTCCTCCCCACATTGCCTCCTATCTGCCTCCACTCCCTTTCTATTTCTCCTTAGAAAATATATGGGCAAGGGATAATAATAAAATAAAATAAAACCAAAACTAACACACAAAATATAGAACAAAACAAGCAAAGAGAAGAAAAGGTGCCCCAGAAAAGGTACAAGAAACAGATATTGACATAGAGGCCCATTTGTCCATACATTCTAGAATTCCATAAAAACACAAAATGGAACACATAACACATATGCAAAGAAACCGTAGGATAAAAAGAGGAGGAAGGGAGGAAGGGAGAGAATAAATACATAAAAATAAAAGATAAATTAAGTTAAAATAAAATTAAAAATAAAAGATTTTTAAGCTCATTACAACATTTTGAGACATGACCATCCAAAAATGCCATCGATTATTTTCTGGCCAGCTACTGCTGACACGTAGCTTACCCTTAAGAGTAGTTTGTTGCCTCAGTGAGACTGCCTTGGATGAAACTACTAATTTTTCATTTGCAAGTGTTTATCAATTTGGAAATAGCTTCTGGGTTAGGGATAGGAGCACGTGTTCACTTCTTTAAGCTCTAGGACTCCATCTGGTACAGGTCCTATAAATCCTGTGCATTCTGCCTCAGGCTCTGTGCGTTCATATGTATGTCAATTCTGTTGATTTAGAGGGCCTTGTTTCCTTGATATTCTCCACCCCTGTGGCTCTTACACTGTTTCTACCTCATCTTCTTTAGGGTGCCCTAATCCTCAAGATGAGGAGTTTGATGCAGACATCTTATCAGGAATGACTGTTCTAAGATCTCTCTCATTCTACATACAATGGCTGGCTGTGAGTTTATGTATTTGTTTCCATCTGTTGCAGGGAGGAGCTTCTCTGATGATGTCTAGACAGGGTACTTATCTATGAATATGATATGGCAGAGTATCATTAGGACTCATTTTTATTGCTGTGTTTTATTTGTTCATTTTATTTATTTATTTATTTACTTATTTATTTATTGACCAGTGTCATTTGGTTTCACCCTAGATCTGTGGACTACTTAGTCTCAGGTTCTTGGTCATCGAAACATCATCATATATAGGTTCATTGATTGGGCTTTAAATCAAATGAGATATTGGTTGGATACTTCCACAAGCTTTGTGCTACCATTGCAGTAGAATATCTTATAAGCAGGACACCATTATCAACCAATGGTTTGTAGCTGTGTTAGTCTTTCCATTTCCATTTTGATAGTGCACAGAATACTATCCTGTATCAAAGATGCTAGCCCATATGTAGCTATGTAAGTTCTAGCTTGACTTTTCCATGACTTGTGTAGGTGTTGTCTTCAGTAATGGGGCCTTGCTAAATATTTTCCATTGATGTAGCTTAACAATAGAACAGAAATAAAATGTATCTCTTGAAAGTAAAAAGTATTTTAAAATAGAATATCTTGCATACAAAAATATCTTTGATCTCAGTATCTAATCTTAATTTTTTATTGTTTAGTTGTTAACGTATTGGTATTTTAAAATTGAATAATGCCTTTTTCTTCCAAAAGTTCCATATCTCTGTAAGAAATAGTGTCATTTTACCTGCTTAAAATAATTTGAGAATATTATGAAACATTATTTGGGAAAACAGCACAATCATCTGGAAGGTGAAATGGGAAAAATATATCTACTACTACAAATTCCTCATGATCATGCTAGATCCCGTTTTAATTTGACTCGTTCTCTAACTCAAGTCTAAAACAAACAAACAAAAAAAATGAGTCCAGTCCTTAATTTCTAAGGTCAAGTGAGTAAAGTTAAGCTCATCTAAAGAAAGAAAATGTGTGATAAATTAACTTAAAGTCATGTTAGCCAAATTAGGACATTTGTTTTTAATCTTGTAAAAATTTAGCTATTCTTTTTTTTTAGGGCCATATTTTCAACCTAATCTACAGTATACATAAGGCCAGATACATGGTTTCCCTTAGAAAGACTTTAAAACTGAAACAAGTTTACAGTCCTCCCCTTGCAAATAGGATCATAGTATGCTAAAGAGAATGAAAGCAATCAGCTGTCATGTCAAGGACAGCCTGCTCTTTTCATTCCTCACCCTAAGTGCTTTCCCTCCACCAAACAAAGGCAGTTTCCTTTTCAGTCTCTCTGTAAAACTGCTAGCAAATCATTAGTAAGCTCCCTTGAATGTTCTCAAAAGTCCTCTGTGAAAATGACTCACCACATCTGTATTTTTTAAAAAAGATGTTGAACACACACACACACACACACACACACACACACAAACACACACAAACCCTGCCTGTTTGTGTTTCTCAGTTAGTTTTCTACAATACTATGAAATACATTTTATTGGTTTCCTTCTGGGAAAGTACATCTGTAGAGCTCAGCTGTTTATAGCTTTGTGAAGTCAATAACAAGAGAGGGAAAAGAAAAGATAAAATGGGAGATAGGCTGATGTGCTGGTTAGTTTTAATTGTCAACTTGATACAATATACAGTCACCTGGAAAAGAAAATCTCAGTAGGGGCTTGCTTTACAGTGGCCCTGTGGGAAATAATCTTGATTATGTTAGTCAATGTGAGAATACGCAGTCCACTGTGAATTTGGACCCTGGACTCAAAGCAAGCTGAGTATGCATTCACTTGTCTGCTCTTTCCTCTGGATGTGATGACCAGCTAGTATAAGTTCCCACTGCTTTGAGTCCCCTGGTATGATATTCTGAAATGGAGAAGTGGGAACTAAAATAAAGTCTCTCTCCCCTAAGCTGTTTTGTCAGGATGTTTTTGACACAGCAGCTGGAAAAGAACTGCTGACAAGTCCCATCAGCAAAAACAACTACAACCAAAACAGTTATAATCCGGGCATGGCGATACATGCCTTTAATCCCAGCATTCTGGACCAGGTCTACATAGTGAGTTCCCTGACAACAATAGATACATAGAAAGACATTGTCTTTTTTTTTAAGTTCTCTCTTCTCTTTAAACCTACATGTTATAATTCTGAACAAATTAAAGCTGCAGGAAAGGGAAACAGTCAGAAATTTAAGTTACTTGAGCTGGTAGCTTCCAAACTGCCAGCTAGTTTTCATTGTGCTTGAAGGTGTTACAAAAGACCCTGTGTGAGAAAAGGCATCAGCTGTCTCGCCCAGCTATGAATCCTAGAAAGCATGATACCTTCTAGACAAACTACTCACTCACTGGATGTGAGGCATACTCCACTGGAACAAATCCATAGTGAATGTTGAAAACCTGCTCAAGGGTAGGGATCATTGGCCCTAGCAGGTAAAGTCTATTATTTAATTAAACTGACATAACATTGACTTACCTTCTAAATATGTGTGTTTATACCCATCGATAATTGCCACTTTCTGCCTGAACCACAAAGCCTCTTTTCCAATGAACTGCAAGCAACATGGACAGTTCCAGTTATATAAGGGTCTAAGAATAAAACATTGCCTAGTGTTCAACCCTAAAAGACATTCATAGCATCCTCTCCAAAGATCAGACAATATTGGAGACAAAGGAACAGGAAAAGAAAAGAGAAAGAAAAATAGGACTAAGAGTTGGAAAATGCTATCTTAGGGATAAAACATACCCACGACAATCATGAATTTTCAACACCTGCAGGCGACTGCATTGGGTCTGTTAGAGTACAGGCCTATCAAGAGTCAGGGTTGAATAGAGAGGGTTTCTTAGGGTTCTATACCTCACTGCTCAAATATTTCCCACAGATAGATTCAAGGAAATGGGAGATCATCGCTTTCAGCTGTTTGTCCACTGACAGCCTTACCAGGTTCCAATAGATAGTTGCAATCCAATAGTCAGATAGATAGTCCCAGTTAAACAAATGAGTGACACAAGAAAACCAAAAGTCATCCATTTGGGAAAGGGGCCTGTATGGAGAGTGGGCATCTGGTAGAAGTAGAAGAGAGAGGGAAGATAATAAAGGGACATCAAAAGACTAAAGAATGAAAGCTCAGTCCTTGAGCATTCCAGCACTAGAGATTTACCCTTACATACGAAAACAGATGACCTTTCTTTACCTAAAGATAAATTGTAGTAACAGAAGATATTCAGCAGACAGGCTAGTTGAGATTCAAGGAACAATGTAAAATTGATAGAACAAATTAAACTTCTATGAAGAGTAGGGGTATACACTACAACAGTGTTATATTTTGAGGCCTTAGATGAAAGGTTGTAAAGAGCAAAAAAGTGTAAAGTAAGGAAACAACATAAAAAAAGAAAAAAACAGCCTTGAAGGAAGATGGTCAGGACGGAGAACTCATTGCTGACTCCAAATCTGTGATGGGGGTAACGGGGTTTCATAACAACTTAGAGCATGCCTTGGCCTTGTCTCGCACTCATGAAATGATTTACATCACAATAAAGTTTCTGTCATCAATTGCTTATTTTTATAATGTAGATGGACCTTTTCTCTGCCAACATTGCTTCAGAGAACAAGGTAGACCAATCTCCATGTTCCTAGCATAGTGCCTAACATATTCCTATTCAATATATGTTAGCCCGTACAAAGAAAACGCAACTCAATTAATATGAAAACAATCTAGCGTCTAGATTGGGCAGATCCACCCTACACTGTCCTATTCCTAGCTCCCAAATCCCTTATCCCTTGCACCTTTTATTTGCCAGGTCTCCAGCTTCTCCTTCTCCCACGACGACTCTCTCCTCGATTCTTTCCTTTTTCCTCCCCTGACTCCTCTAACTTTTCTCCCAACTCATCCTCTCTCAGTTCCCCAACGTGTGCTTAAACAGTCCCTTTCCCACTTTTTCCAATACTAACAGCTGCAAACTATAACAACTGTTCAATGCTTTCCCCCCTGCTCAGGTTCTACTGGCTCAACTGTCGCCAACTGTCTGCTCTAACCCTATTCTCTGATTCTAATCCCCCTCTCAGGAACCTCTCCTGAGTTTTTCTATCTTCCCCTCTTGCTCCCGACTCCTCCCTCTGCCCAAATCTCTCGCTCTTGCCTTTATTTTACAAATTCAGAGAGAACTCCAAGGCAAACCACAACAATGATTGTTTTGATTACTTTTTTTTTCAGAAATATTGCTTTTAATATGTAAGTTGATATTTACCTTATGCAACAGTATCTTTTTTTTTTAATTAACTTGAGTATTTCTTATATACATTTCGAGTGTTATTCCCTTTCCCGGTTTCCAGGCAAACATCCCCCCCTTCCTTATGGGTGTTCCCCTCCCCACCCTCCCCCCATTGCCGCCCTCCCCCCAACAGTCTAGTTCACTGGGGTTCAGTCTTAGCAGGACACAGGGCTTCCCCTTCCACTGGTGCTCTTACTAGGATATTCATTGCTACCTATGAGGTCAGAGTCCACGGTCAGTCCATGTATAGTCTTTAGGTAGTGGCTTAGTCCCTGGAAGCTCTGGTTGCTTGGCATTGTTGTACATATGGGGTCTCGAGCCCCTTCAAGCTCTTCCAGTTCTTTCTCTGATTCCTTTAACGGGGGTCCTATTCTCAGTTCAGTGGTTTGCTGCTGGCATTCGCCTCTGTATTTGCTGTATTCTGGCTGTGTCTCTCAGGAGCGATCTACATCCGGCTCCTGTCGGTCTGCAGTTCTTTGCTTCATCCATCTTGTCTAATTGGGTAGCTGTATATGTATGGGCCACATGTGGGGCAGGCTCTGAATGGGTGTTCCTTCAGTCTCTGTTTTGATTACTTTTAAAATAAGATTATCTACACTTTGTAAATAAGAACAAAATAGACTGTCACCCTTCCAAATAACATTAGGGTATTCTTAACTAGTTCTAAATGTGACTCAGCAATCTTAGACCAACATTCTATTTTTCCTGCACTATGTAAAATGTATTGCATTTGTAAGTTTCTTTTCTCTTTGAAGCTTTTTTGTTACTCTGTTAATTGATTAAGGAGCTAAATGCCTTTGATAGATACCACATATTTTTAAGTGAGCCATGGTTTTTCATTTTGAAAAATAGGCTTTTATACTAGCCCATCTAGTTGGATGCCATCACTCTCCATTTCATAACCTTTGCTGTCTCGTTGCGAGATTCCAACACTCTGTTAATGCAAAGCACTATGTGATATTAACATAATGTTCTAGAGGTGATTGCTGCTTTAAACTCAGATAGCATTTCTCAGTGAGTCTCAAACCTTCCATATGATTTCATCCTTTTGTGCTTCTGCTGCTTCTGCTCTCCGGGATATTTATTCTATCTCCAGTTTATCATTTCAGACAAAGCTTAAAGGGCACAGTCTTAATTCCATTAAACAAAAATATCTCTTTCCTTTTCAAACTCATTTTTTTGGAGCATCATTGCTTTTGCCTTTAAAAAGTCATTGTGTATGTCTTTAAAGAGACACTGACATCAGTCAGCCTTATGTTAAAATAGTTTGTTTAGGTGACTGTTTCCCCTTTACTCTATCTAAAACTTCTCAGGGATGGTATGTTGGCTAATGTTAAAGCCTCATAATGCTTACTACAACGATTTGCTAAGAGAAGATAGTGAAGGTTTGATGAATTCAAAAGAAAGGCATGCTATCAGTGTGATATTTAAAATTTACCATCAACTTGATAGGATTTGAATTCACAAAGAGATAAACTTTAATGCATGTCTGTGAAGGAATACCTAGATTAGAAAAACTGCTGGTTCTACTACTCTCCATGCTTTGGTCCACAACTCCATAAAAGAAAAAAAGAAAATGAAAGCTGGGCATTACTCATTGCTCTCTGTTTCCTGAGTAGTAATGCAAGGTAAGCAGCTGCCTCATGGTCCTCAGACTATGCCTTCCCTTCTTAGTTTAACTTTTACTGTACTGAAATGGGGTCAGATCACATATATCTTTTGCATCTGGTTGACTTTATGTAGCCTGACTTTTGGATTGATTCATTTTCATTGTACCAAATTATACATTAGAATTTACTATTTTAACCAATTTTAAGCCTATAATTCAAATGTATTGAATATAATCACAGTGTTTGGCAACCATCAATATTGTCCATGTTTAGACTTTTCTTACCATTCCCAAACAGAGACTTTGTACTAATTAAACAATAACTTCTCATTTAATTCCCTTAAGCCTCAGGTAACTTCCCCTGAACTTTCTTTCTTCAAAAATTTGCCTACTATACTAATGTCACATAAGCAGACTGACACATAATATTTTGTCCTTCTGGGTTTACTTTAATACTGTTTTTAAGATTTATTCCTGTTGCAGCATGTACAGGATATAAATAGATTTTAATCATGAATAGTGTGTGTGCCTGTGTGTGTGTATTTGTGTGTGTGTGTGCCTGTGTGTGTGTTTTTGTGTGTGTGTGTGTGTGTGTGTGTGTGTGTGTGTGTGTGTGTGTGTGTGTTGGGGTGGAAGCAGTTGTCAGATTTTGTCATGACAAGGTAGTCTTTTATGGTTAGTTGCTTGCAACACAAAGAGTTCAGAGAGTTTTCAACTGTCTGTTTTCTGACAGCACAGGGCTCACATAGAGTTCAAAATTGTTACATGATACGCCATGCTTTCGAAGGGGTGGATAAAGAAGCTGAATATCCCAATGCATTCATTATAAAAGAGACTCCAGGACAAACTCCATAGAAAATAAGATGAAACTAAGTCTACATTGTTAGTGCACTATTTATATTTCTTTTTTTCCACGAACTTCCAAAATTACCTGTTAATCTGGAGTGAGTATAAATTCAGTAACCAATGAAAGTTGAGTTATTCACCCTTACCTCCTCTTTTTCTTGGGAGTCCACTAGTAATTTGCTCATATAAACTTCATCATTGCATTTTCTTCAGTTCATCTTAACTGTGTTCCAAACATGCCACACACGGAGTATGATTTGACCCACAGAAAAGTGTGACTATTCTACATTGTAGTAACTTGCCAATCACACCGTTCAGCTCTGTTCACATGTCCCTGCTATCTTCCTGCCATCAGTTCTGTTCATTTGATCCCTTATATTTGCCAAATCTCTGTAGGGTAATTAAATTGGTTAAAACAGTATATTTAAAACTTAAACATTTTCTTCTGTCTGGAAGAATTCCAAGACTATATGACAAGAGGAGGACATGAACACACAAGCAATTAAACAGATGGAATAATTACTCTGGCTTTAAATCCTGTATGTTTTAAAGAAAAAGAACACTTGAAATGTCACAAAAGCAGATCCTGAATGAATGAAAAACATTCCCTCATGAGATGGCATGTCTAGAAAGTTTTTGTGGTTTTTAATAAAGACAAAAGTTTAGAAGGAAGGAGAAGGGTGCTTTCAAAAAATACCATCTTTTAAATGAAAACCATATGTAGTCTTCAAAGCATGTTAAACTCTAAGTTCATTCCATTTCTATCTTGGAAATTGACTATAACAATGTATATACTATTATATCCTGACCTTATCTTCTCCCAGTTTGAGATGTCCTACGTGAAAGGAGATCAAACTCTAGACTTCAGGGCCTAGAAAGCCTAAGATGCTGATATTGATGTCCTAGCCCCAGAGCACTATGCTCACGAATGCTTTTATGTCAAGCACGGCAGAGTCTGAGTCAGCAGTTCCTAGTCAAGAGCTAGAGAACATCAAGGGCAACAGAGTAGAAGCCAATGTTTTAAAAAAATTCAATTCTTATTTTTATTTATGGTTGGTTACCAATGAGTTCTGAGCCAGGTTTACAAGCAAATGCCTTAGACATAGCAGGGCAACTTTTCTAAATTTGAATTTTTTTAATAAAATGTATTAATTGACAGAAGCTTAAATTGTTGAAGAGGTACATGTGTTAACCCATGAACATTATTATGTTCTGAATAATTGGTTTTCTTATATCATAAAGGTATAAGTCAGTAAAAATAATGCAGTGTTAGACTCACTGCCACAGAGAAAGATATTTATTGTTATTTTGAAGAGAGCCATGCCATTGCTCAGTGATGGAAGAAGGGAGAATGCATACGGAGTGTGACTCCTGCTGGCTCTCAGAAAGCAGTATGCCAGAGTAAAGGCACAGAAGAAGCATGAGTAAGATTTCTTACTGGTATCCTCTTCTATTTCCCTGACGCCCGTTCCACTCCATTCCCCCATAAAAATGGGAGTTTTCTTCTTTGAGGCAGGTTAGACAAACTAGAACCCTTTTCCCTAAAAGAGAGCCATAAAACCTCAAAGCTATTATTCTAATTTTCTCCTATGTTTTTGTCTTACAGATGGCCAAAAAGATGTTCTCTGACCTATTTTGAAGGATGGTATTTAGACCCCATACCCCAGAGCATCCTGCACATGCCTTGGAGAAAGAAATGGTACACACAATAACTGTGACAAAATCTAGACAGGCCTAGCTGTCTCAATCTGTTTCTAGAAAAGCCTAATTTTATGTGGTTATATCAACAGGATTGTCCAGTCTTTATCAAACTCAGGTGTAAACACAGAGAGTTCATATTGGCTCTTAAGGCTTTCAATCTGGAGGATCACATTTGCATAAAATTGTGGCCCAATATACTTGTTTAAGCTTTCTCTTCATTGTCCTTTGTTTGCAGGGAAATTCATACATCACTATTTCAGATGATCATAAAAGGGCTCAACCCCTTTTGCTTCTAAATTTCTGATTAGAGAAGTACATCACTAATCAAACAGGGAAGAATAAATAGAACATTCTTATCAGCATCTCTCTCTGGTTTTGTTCCCCAAGTCCTGAGACCAGAAAAATGGTTGAGAACATAGACTGGTGTTAAAGTGTTTGGTGTGCAAGTATGAGAATCTAGGCTTGGGTCCTCAACACCCATATAAAAACTGGATGTGATAGCATGTTTCTGTAATTCTGTAACACAGGGAGAAGGCGGCAGAGGCAGGGAACCTCTGCACCCTTCTTAGCAGCTAATCAGTGCACTCTGGGCTCAGAAGGGAACCTGTCTCAAAAAATAACATGGAGAGACAAAGACATCTGGCATGCCTACACACAGAAGTGGAGGGGGGATTCAGACAATAGGCATGACGTGTAGTGTAGAAGATAGGCAGAATTTACTACAAAGTAAAATGTGTTAATGGGTGGGAGTGCTTCAAGGCCAAGGAGACTGTTATCTTGATTTGCAATTTAGGCAAGTTTTCTGCTAGTTCAGAAGTTTCTGAAACAGATGGCTTTCCTGAGGGGTATTTTCTTGCCCATTTGATTGTCAGGCCCATTTGCATCAATTGTTCCACAAGGGTCAATGTATGACCTTGCTTTTTATCAGGCTCCTGCTATCTTACAAGGCTCAAGACTCTTGGAGTCAGGCTTAGTTTCAACTAATAATATTCTGGGAAGGTCAGGATGTCACATCTCCTCCCAGGATGGGAACTATGACTCAGAAGCCATTCTTCTAACCAGTAATTAAGAGTCCTGCAGTTCGATACTTGGTTTACCTTGATGTTGATTATGGGGGAGGGGTCCATATCTAATGTCCTCTATTACCTAACTAGTTGCATAACAACTTGACTGTAGGTCACTTCCGTTTCTATTCCATTTTGGTAGAAGAGATCTAAGAACACAAAGAGAAATTTAAGCAGGAGAAGGATTCACGTTAGAAAGAGCAACAGAGCAGGCAAACAAAGATCAGTGCTGATTACTGATTAACAAAGAAAGCAGGCAACAGGATTTTGCCTGTCACAAGTGCCTGTGGAAACCATCTGATCAGTAAATACTTTCAAAGTGAATTCTGAGGACTTTCGAAATGTGAGGATAATCTTCAAAGTCTCTGAGCAAAGCTCACACAATCACTGAACAACATGAAATCCAGGGTCATGGCAACAAAGTTTATGAGGGATCTAAGAAAATAACATTTCAGGCTGGACCAGACAATCATTGTTCTCATCAGTTCCATAGGAAGGGAGAACTGGACACATGTTTCAAAACTAGTCCTTACCTCTTAATTATAGCACACAGACTTTAGTTAGAAATAATGCATGTGACTGTCACTCAGGAGAATTTTAAGGTTTCTGTAGCATTATTTTATCATTTCCTTAGGCCTTAGTTAGAAATAATGCATGTGACTGTCACTCAAGAGAATTTTAAGGTGTCTGAGGAACTGTTTTATCATTTACTTAGAGTCCCAAGTTTAAGAAGTCCTTAAGGAACTTTTACAGAGACATCTGGGACAGGTTTAACTCTTTCAAGTTAAACCAGATGGAATTCAAACAGGACCAAAGCAACTAGCCTCAACATTATATCTTTCAGTATAGGTTAATTTCTTGTCAGATCACTCATACTCCAGGTTATCCAGGTTCTTTTTGTTATAACTGTAAGCATCTAGTATTACATTTCTTTGTGTATTTTCTTTAGGTTTGTGAGAATCCTTTTTTGAATTAAATTATTTTTTATTTACATTCCAAATGCTGCCCCCTTCCCAGTCCTCCCTCCTAGATCTCTTCAACTATCCCTCTTCCCCTTTGCCTCTGAGAGGGTGCTCCCCTCTACATCCCCCTCAGGCACCCACTTCCCCACCTCATTCCACTCCCTTGCATCCCCCTTCCCTGGGATATCAAGTCTCTACTTGATTATCCTCTTCCACTGAGGCCAGACAAAACAGCTAGTCCTCTACCACATATGTGCAGGGTGGGAGGTTGTTACTGAGGGAGAGGATTAGAACCAGAGTGTGTATGCTCTTTTGTTGGTGGCTTAATCCCTGGGAGCTCCCAGGGGTCCAGGTTAGTTGATACTGTTGTTCTTCCAATGGAGTTGCCATTCCGTTCAGTTCCTTCAAACCTGCAATAGGGTCTCCCACCTCAGTCCAATGACTGGATGTAACTATCTGCATGGGTCTCTGTCAGCTGCTACTAGAGACTCTTACAATCTCACTTCCTACTCAAAACCTGCTTTTGGAAGGCAGTGGTACTTTGATACTATGATACGCTTACTGCAAAAGGAGAGTGCTCCCTTTCTAGGCACATGCTTCCCATAGAGAGGAATGTGCACATATACCATTGTTCTCCTCCCCAATAACTTTCATCTTCCTAGCCAATCCATTCCATCGCTGGCAATTTCTTACTTAACTGTCTTTATAGGTTCCCTTTTAGCCATCTAGTAGAGTGCTTGTCATAAATTTGAAGTTTGGTAACTTAGCTTTTCTCCATTTTGTTTATCTGTATTTTTTATTTTTAAAAATTATTTTTTATTAAAACATCATTTTCCACTTCCATTAGCTGCCTAAGGCCTCAGAAGAGAGGGAAGATTTATGCAATTGCTCTCAGTCATGCAGTCAGTCTCCTTTGTGCATCACATGGGCACATAACAATGGAGAGTACTTGGAGTCAGGATCGAAGTTTAAAGATACAGGAAATAATGCATTAGACTTTAGAGTGCTTCAAGGTGAAAAGAAGATGAAGACTAACAAGCAGGAAATGGCTTTTAATCAGAAGGTTAACCAGGAGAGCTCGGCCTTTACTAAACAGAGCACACTGGGGCTCACAGAGACTGAAGCAGTAATTGCAGAGCCTGTGTGGATCTGACCTAGTCCCATACATGCCATGGTTGTTGGCTTGGTGTTTTAGGGGGACTCCCGACAGTAGGAATGGAGTATCTCTGATTCTTTTGCTTGCTTTTAGGATCCTTTTTATTCTACTGGGTTGCCTTGCCCAGCCTTGACTTGAGGATTTGTCTGAGGTCTTACTGTATCTTGTGCTGTGTTCCTTTGATGTCCCTGGGTGGCCTGCTCATTTCTAGAGGGAGAAGGGGGATCAAGAATCAGGGGTTGGGGTTGGAGGTGGATCTGAGAGAGAGGGGAAGTGGGAGTGCTGACAGGAGTGGAGGGAGGAAACTTCTGTCTGTGTGTAGTATACAAGAGAAAAATAAACATTTATTTTTTCCATCTTTATTAACTTGAGTATTTCTTATTTATGTTTCGATTGTTATTCCCCTTCCTGGTTTCCAGGCCAACATCCCCCTAATCCCTCCCCCTCCCCTTCTTTATGGGTGTTCCCCTCCCCACCCTCCCCCCATTGCCGCCCTCCCCCCAACAATCACGATCACTGGGGGTTCAGTCTTGGCAGGACCAAGGGCTTCCCCTCCACTGGTGCTCTTACTAGGCTATTCATTTGCTACCTATAAGGTTGGAGCCCAGGGTCAGTCCATGTATAGTCTTTGGGTAGTGGCTTAGTCCCTGGAAGCTCTGGTTGCTTGGCATTGTTGTTCATATGGGATCTCGAGCCCCTTCAAACTCTTCCAGTCCTTCCTCTGATTCCTTCAACGGGGGTCCCGTTCTCAGTTCAGTGGATTGCTGCTGGCATTCACCTATGTATTTGCTGTATTCTGGCTGTGTCTCTCAGGAGAGATCTACATCCAGTTCCTGTCGGTTCCTCAGAAAATTGGACATTGAACTACCTGAGGACCCAGCTATACCTCTCTTGGGCATATACCCAAAAGATGCCCCAACATATAACAAAGACACATGCTCCACTATGTTCATAGCAACCTTATTTATAATAGCCAGAAGCTGGAAAGAACCCAGATGCCCTTCAACAGAGGAATGGATACAGAAAATGTGGTACATCTACACAATGGAATATTATTCAGCTATCAAAAACAATGACTTTATGAAATTCATAGGCAAATGGGTGGAACTGGAAAATATCATCCTGAGTGAGGTAACCCAATCACAGAAAAACACACATGGCATGCACTCAATGACAAGTGGCTATTAGCCCAAATGCTTGAATTACCCTAGATGCACAGAACACATGGAACACCCATTCAGAGCCTGCCCCACATAAATTTGAGAGAGAAAACAAGGGGTAAATGGGAGAAATTAGAGCAATGCTTCTCAACCTTCCTAATGTTGTAGACACTTGTGACGCTCAACCAAAAAAAAATTACTTTTCTTGCTTTTTCATAACCATAATTTTTGCTACTGTAATATATTTCTGATATTAGGATATCTGATGTGTGATCCCTGTGAAAAATGTTATTTGAACCCCTAAAGAGGTCGTGACCCCCAGGTTCAGAACCACTGGATTAGAGGGCACAAAGGAAATAGGAAAATGATACTTTATAAATGTTTATTTTGCTTCATCCATCTTATCTAATTAGGTGGCTGCATATATATGGGCCACATGTGTCTTTGTTATATGTTGGGGCATCTTTTGGGTATATGCCCAAGAGAGGTATAGCTGGGTCCTCAGGTATTGCAATGTCCAATTTTCTGAGGAACCTCCAGACTGATTTCCAGAATGGTTGTACCAGTCTGCAATACCACCAACAATGGAGGAGTGATCGTTCTGCACAGTCTTATCCTTGCACCTCGGCCAGTTATGGTTCTCAGAAGCTTCTCTGATGAAGGTTGAGGGATAGCTGAATGTATGAGGATAATGCCGAATAATCAGGAGTTGGTTTAACATTCAGCAGTGTAATTGTAGACGTTTCTCTTCTGGGGCATATAACTTGTCCACTCATTGGTTCTTGATCCAATATTGGTGCCAGGTATGGAGTTGACCTCGTGGAGTAACCCTTAAACCCGATCAGGAAGTTATAGTTACTTGCACAACATTAACTGCTGGTGGGAGTGAAGTCTAGTACAGCCATTGCAGGAGCGATGGTTTTTCAAAAAACGGAGACTAGATCTACCACATGTATTAGTCATTCTATTGCTATAATAAAGCTCCATGAGCAAGCCCACAGCTAAGAACTACTTTCTTCAGCAAGGCTATACCTCCTAAGCCTTCTCAAACAGTGCTTCCAATTTAAGAACAAGTAGTCAAGTGCCAGAGACTATAGAGGACACTTCATTAAAATCATAACACACACAGTTTTCTTGTTTTCACATAGTGCCAAGAGCTGTGTCAAGAAAGCCTTTCCTTTTCTCTCCCTTTATTGTCCACTCATAGGTTGTGTAAAATCCAGAACCAGATATAGCATAAGATCATGTATATAGAGAAAAAATTCCTGTCAAAGTAAAATGAAATATCAAGATCAATTCTAAGCTACACGGATGTGTTTAGAGGGATACCTACTGAACCTAAACAATGCTATCTCAGGCTACACTCACTTTCTCTAATTAAATTTACTTCTTCCAAACACCAAAGTGCAAAACAAAGAAACCCTCCTTCTTATGTAAGGGAGCCATCCTATTTTAGTTCATCTATTTGGGAAGCTATAGAGCTTTCCATTGCAACTGCATGTGATTTCACGTTTTTAATGCAATGATTTGCATTTATGGACTGGCAAAGAACACTTCCATCACTTAGAGCATTATTCTTATGAGGAAGGAAATACATTTCAAAAAACTTTATGTTAATTGAATGTGGAAAACATAATGGGCTCACACATTCAATGGCACAACATTAAGTTTTATATTCAAGTATAGAAAATGAAGCTATTGTAGTCACATGTGCAACTTTGAAATGATTGATCACATCCTCTCAATGACTATATCTCAACCCTGGGACATGTCCTAGGGATAGGAAACTTGAGGCATAGGCAGAAGCAGCAATGATCCCTTTACCCACTGCTTTACTTTCGTTTCACCTGAACTGTACCCTTCACTAGAATTCTCTAGTAGCTCTCATGTTTTTCCTTTGACAAAGCACCCTGTGATTCTTCCAGTGTCTTAATCTTCCTCATTGCAATGGATTAGTAAATCTAATTTTCTGAGAACTCATCCGTTTATGAATTGTTTGTGGCTAAAACACCATTCATCAATGTTTTCCATTGGTTCAGGGAACTCAATGTTCTTCAACCTCTACGGACACAAAGTACATGGTTTTCTAGCTAAAAAGTCACATTAGTTTTCTATTCTATTCTAAATTACTGGAGGCCAAGCTTAGCTCAGTCATACTGTAGAAATGTTGTTCACAGTAATTAAATAAGAGATGCTGATAAAATGTCAAAGATCTTCTGCAATCTAAACAATTTAATCAGAGTTAAATTGCTGTGTGTTGACAGAAAATGCCAATAATTCAGTGACAAAGATTTGGGAACAGAAATTAGGAAGAGTCATGAGAAAAAAATTACTTTTGTATTCTAAAATGTCAGTGAGGAACCAAATTGGTGTAAAGATTGTCTAACCCCAATTTCGAGTCTCAAAACTTCATCCTTCTGCTAATATTCCAAATTCTCTCAAACCTCTTCATCTATAACCCCGGATGTACTTGTGCCAAATGCATTTAAATCACAAATGTGGTGTTCAGAAATTCTCCTTAGAGTATAGGAACTTAAAATCTAGCTTCAAAGATCAGGAAATACACATGGATCAAATAAGGCAGAAGATGAGCTACTATGTAATTATGCACAGAACTCATTGTACTAAATACACTTTTCAAATTTTTTTATGTTTTTTAGAATAAGAGTTAAGATCGGGGGAAGTGAGTATAGCCTAAAGGAAGTGACTGGGCTGAGAAAGAACATTGAAAAGATGTCATCTTCTTTAAATTTTTCCAGCAGGAAATTTCTTAAGAAACCTTCATTCTCCTAGTAAGCTAAAGTAATAATTACGTTTACTTGTAGGCTCCAGTGGCCATGTTCCACTTACTCCTAACAATTTCTTTAGGTTGTATGGTCATTAATACAACACATGAGATATATCTTCATTTTTCTATTCATTTATCTTGATTTTATTCCCATTCATGTGTGTATTTATGCAGGTGCACACAGTGTCACATGTAGAGGTAACAGAATGGCTTAGCAGATTCAGTACCCTTCTTGCATTATGTGGATCCTAAGGATCCAACTCAGATCATCTGGCTTGTTGGTAAGTGCTTTAACAGCTCAGAGACATCATATTTTCACAAAGTCATTTCATATGACTCAGTATAACACTGTGAAGTACATAAAGATTATTATGATTATCATTACAATTTCACAAGTGGTATGTTTTGGCATCAAACTGGTCAAGCAATTCTACCAATGGGATAGGAAATGGAGAACTAAGCCTGGGCCATGTGTTCATAAAACTAGTATTCCTTGCT
This sequence comes from Rattus rattus, assembly GCF_011064425.1. Taxonomy (NCBI): domain Eukaryota; kingdom Metazoa; phylum Chordata; class Mammalia; order Rodentia; family Muridae; genus Rattus; species Rattus rattus. The sequence goes on from NC_046172.1 coordinate 62,900,957, forward strand.
AGACTTTCTAGCAGCTTTTTTATTTTATTTTTTTCACATCTTTGGTCTACTTATTGAAATTCCATTATTGTTACTTCTTAAAAGTTCATTTTTAAGAAAGGAAGTTTATCTATTCATTCTACTATAAGATAGTATTCAAAACTTGGGAGCAAGATAAACATGTCCTTTTTTCATTGTCATTCAATAGCAAGGATCACTCAAAGATCATTTACAAACATAAACCTTGTTCAACTTCCTCTTAGGTATTGATCAGAAGCTCCAGACTTAGTAAAGCTACACACAGAAGTATAGATATTTGTGTAATGGAAACACAGATTGTTTTTGCTGTTGCAATGTTTGATACTAAAAATTATACTGTGTAGCTATGCCAAATCTTACCAATTTTAATCATTCTTTGAAAATGTCTATAAGTAGCTCCTTAAACAAATAGTTTTTCAGCATCTCAGTGTTTTGGTATATTACTGAAGACAAAGGGAGTTTGTCTTATAGTTAGGTGTATGCTGAATGAATCTTACCCCTATGTGATCGCTTGATACTTGTGTCTGTCTGACAGATCCTTAGCAGTTACCTTTATTTTTTTTTCACTGTAATTCGTAACTTTATTAAGAAGGAACCAATGTCAGCACTGCTATGTAAACAGTGACAAAGATCAAGGGAAACACATCAGGGATTATGTAGACAGTAATATACATTGTCCTTTATATAATCAATGTATAATAGTTAAGGAAACTTTAATCCTCATTAAGCAAACATTTTTGCATACACTGCCTTTTCTTTATCTTTCTGTGCCTTTATCATTTGTTTGACTTTAAGCAATTCTGCCTGGATAGCTTTATCTCCTGGGGATATCTCCTGCGCCTTCTTAAGGTCAGCCAATGCTTGATCATATTCTTTCAATCCTTGCCATCCTTGCGCTCTTTGGTATAGTGCTTTAGTGTTTGAAGGGTCCATTTCAAAAGCTTCCAAGCAACTGTAAATCGCCCTCTGCCAATTTGAGATCTTCAATTTACAAGGACCAACATTCAGCTGCACACAACGTAAGGCTCTAGGTTGCAGTCTGGATAGATCTGCTTTCTCAGTAACAGCCTTTGAACTATCCACGTACCTTAAAACCTTCGTATATTTTTTAATAGCCATCTCCAAGTTCTGAGACCTGAAAAAAGTATTTCCAATGTTTTTAAGTCTTCAGATATTAATAAAATTTTATCTACATCCTTTAAGTCTACTTCTGCATCCTCGGAGAAATCTGGATGACTGTTCCCAGAGTCATCTTTGGGGAATGTTCCCCAGTCATCCCCTTCCTTCAGTTCTCCACATTCTGCAATAACACACAGCTTGGCAGGTTCTTCACCATTCACGTCTTCATTTTCAAGCATCCTTGCCACAACTCGTCCTTTTATTACTTGACCAAATACCACATGCTTCCCATCCACATGAGGAGCTGGACATGTTGTGATAAAGAACTGAGATCCATTTGTATTGGGGCCTGCATTTGCCATGCTCCGCAAACCCTCCCGATCATGCTTATAATGAAAATTATCATCTTCAAATTTTTCACCATAAATATTCTCCACTTGTCCCATTCTGATTTGAGAAGTCTTCACCCTGAATCATAAATTTCTTAAAAATTCGGTGGAAAGGGCATCCTTTAAAATGCAGATGTTTCCCAGCTGTCGATCCAGTGCCCTTTTCTCCTGTACACAATGCACGAAAGTTTTCTGAAGTTTTAGGAACAATATCTGCAAACGATTCTAAAACAATTCGTCCAACTCGCTCCCCGCTGATGTCCATTGTCTAAGAAGACTCGCGGTTTCTTGGAATTGGAGGGCTTGGCTGCTGGGGATAGGTGGGACATCTTCACTGCAGGTGCTGGAAAGCAGGACACAAGTGCCTCGTGCATGAGAGGGGCTCAAACTCTACCCACCTTTATTTTTCTTCTTTATTAACTTGCGTATTTCTTATTTACATTTCAATTGTTATTCCCCTTCTGGGTTTCTGGGCCAACATCCTCCTAGTCCCTCCTCCCCTTCTCTATAGGTTCCCTCCCAATCCTCCCCATTACCACCCCTCCTCCATCAATCATGTTCACTGGGGTTCAGTCTTAGCAGGACCAAGGGCTTCCCCTTCCACTGGTGCTGTTACTGGGCTAGATTGCTACTTATGTGGTTGGAGCCAGGGTGATCCATGTATAGTCTTTGGGTGAGTGGCTTACACTCCTGGAGCTCTGGTTGCCTTTGTCATTGTTGTTCCTTATGGGTTCTGAGCTGTTCCAAGCTCTTCCAGTCCTTTCTCCTGATTACTTCAACGGGGGTCCCGTTCTCAGTTCAGTGGTTTGCTGCTGGCATTCGCCTCTGTATTTGCTGTATTCTGGCTGTGTCTCTCAGGAGAGATCTACATCCGGTTCCTGTTGGCCTGCACTTCTTTGCTTCATCCATCTTATCTAGTTTGGTGGTTGTATATGTATGGGTCACATGTGGGGCAGGCTCTGAATGGGTGTTCCTTCTGTCTCTGTTTTAATCTTTGCCTCCCTATTCCCTGCCAAGGGTAAAGAAGGAGTGAAGCATTCTCATTTTGGTCATCCTTCTTGAGTTTCATGTGTTCTGTGCATTTAGGGTAATTAGGGCATTTGGGCTAATAGCCACTTATCAATGAGTGCATACTGTGTGTGTTTTGTTAAATATTTATTTATTTTAAGTATATGAGTACACTGTTGCTCTCTTCAGACACATCAAAAGAGGGCATCTGATCCCTTTACAGATGGTTGTGAGCCACCAGGTGGTTGCTTTGAAATGAACTCAGGACCTCTGGAAGAGCAGTTAATGCTCTTAACTAGGCTTAACCATTTCTCCAGCTTCCAGCAGTTACCTTTCTTTAGAAGTTGTTGCTGCTTGGCCTATTTTTCACATCGTCACATATTTCCCATTGAACAAAGCAACACATTTGTGTTTACAATTTCTGCTTCATCTGCTTTCTTCAGCCTCAACAATGCTACTCTGTCCCCGGATAAGTCATATTTCATATCGTTAACCTCCCAGTACCACTGACATCCCCTCTCCAACTGCTTTCATTGTCTATTAGTTATTTTTATTTTTTGTTCATTTTTGATCATTTTCAAACCCCGTTTTTCCTTAAGTAATAATGAACATTTTTTTAGGAGATAATTTCAAATTTATTACCCAATGAATTTGGGTACCTGGCCTCTGCCTATTATCCAGTCTCATCTTTCTGCCATACTTTTTTCATAACGTAGGTGGCACAATACACAAGGAACACTAAAGTATGCTACTTAGGTTGTGATGGTCAAAGCTGATCCCTGCCAGCCCTAGCAACCATACTCAAGGGGCCACTTAAAGGGACAAGTAAATGGAGAAATTGGAGCTTGAGGATATATTCAATATGGCCACATTAGGTAAACAAACAAACAAATAAATGAAAATGTCCAGTGATCTCTACCCCAAAGTCTGTCTTTGGGATCTTGATATGACAATTAGATTTAAATAGAAGGCCAAAAGCATGCATGCCTAAGCATTCCAGGCCAAGGTATGATCTCATTGTTTGGTTCCAGTCTCTGATACAAGGTGGTCTGACAAGTTATCAGAACTGTGTAAAATCTCTCATTTCCTTTGCTTGGTACCAAGCTTCAGCCTTTTCCTTCTTCTACCATGAGACTCGTAAGTTATGATTTCCTGGGATCTATTGTTTCAATACTCTAATAGTAAAAAAGAGACACACGAGGTTCTCTTAAAATACCTTCATTCATGTCAGGTCAGTTACAGTTATTTCAAATATCCAAAGATGTTTTCTCAAACAGAGATGCCTTTCTACTTACTCTTCCCCTATTTATAACTCACTTATTCTTTACTTTGATGAATTCCTTGTTACCTTTAGCAAAACCGTAAACATCTTGTCTTCTTTACAAATTATGCATGCCTTGAAGACTGCTTATGTCTTTCTATATAAGAGCATTGAAACATCTAGACTTTGAACAAATGCTAGGAAGCATATAAAACACAATAGCAAGAAATTTTAACTCTCTTAAAATAGTACTATTTTTTAATGCAGAGAAAAAACTAAAATGATTAGTAAGCATCTCAAATCCCTCTAACCAACTACTAACTCAATGCCGACTTATGCGTATATTACTGTGGTGTAGATATAAATGTTAGCATACTGCTGCTTTATTATCAACTATGGAGAGTTAATTTTATCTTTAAATGCTAAAAATATTACATATATGGAGATTTGAATTTTATCATGATGTTATCAATAGTGGAAAAATAGCAAAATCCCAGCAACTGTTCTTCTTAAGGATTCAGTAGCTAACTAGATATTTTTTTGCTATTAAGTGAAATTTTTACTGCCAAGAATGGGCTATATCTAATTGAGTTGTTGGGCAATGGGTCACCATGGAGACTCCCAAACAATCCAGACTATTGTCAAAGCTACTACTTGCTCTCCACAAACTGATGACAAGGACCTGTTACTGAAGACAACAACTACACAACTCATTGAAGGTGGAGAGGTTGAGCTGGTGTCTACATATATAGAACTTCAACCCATACTGACTAGTGTTTATGGTACTGGAAGGTGCTCTGAATGCTTGCTTCTAAAGGAGAAAGGTAAGCACCAACTCAGCTGAACTCTTTGATTTCCAATGGTGACCTGCAACTGTGGCTTGTGGAAATAACCAACCACTCTCTGATTGGATTTATGGCCAAATCCAGAGGAACACATGGAGGAATATATCAATGACATCTGGAAATACTCCTATCTTTCACAGCTATCAGCACAGAAGCTTCCTGCGGCATTATAGGAACCAATACAGAGAACCACAGCTTACTAATGATGTCACCATGAGGTCTCTCCACTTGGGGCTCCAGGAACTCTTTGAAAGAGAAAACAGAAACTGTAAAGGAGCCAATTGGGAATGGAAGATGCCAAAAACATTGTCTTCCCGAAACAACAGGACTTATGCTCATACGAACTCACAAAGACTATGGTAGCATGCAGAGAGTTCAAACCAGATGAGGTCCTAGCAGTGAGTGGGTTAAGGCTCATTCCCAACTAAGCTATCTCTAATTCATACCCACTCTCATAAATAAAAGTTAACAGCAAACCCCATGGCAGTAGTAAATGCCAACACAAAACTAACTCAAAGGTATTTTTGGAGATTATTTTTTTTCTCATATTGCTTTGTTTAGACTTTTTAATGATTTTGGTCTTTTATTTATATATTGTGGCTTCAGAATCTTTGTTTTTAATATGTTTTGCTTTTGTGTTTTGATTTTTTCATTTTAGTTTTTCTCTTGTTTTCTAAAGAGAGATAGAAGGAAGATATGCAGTTGAATAGTTAGGGAGGTGGGAAGAATCTGTGAGGGGGAGGGGAAACCATGATCAGAATATGTTATATACATTTTTAATTAAAAAATGAATTCCAGAACTACATTTCAATTTATTCCTTCTAATTATAAGATCTTACCTCTTAAGATCTTTTTGTCAAGTTAGAAATTAAACTAATGAATCGTCTAATAATAAATACGGGTTTGTATGAAAAGAAGCTAAGAAGGGGCATGTTCGAAAGGGAGAAACATGGTGGCTAAGGCCCTCATAGAGCTTTGCCTTCCTATCTGTGCTTCTACTGCTGCCACCTAGTGTTTTGTTTATTTTTGAGATTAGCTTTCATTATACCATATCTCTGAATGCCACTATAAGGAGGAGGAACTCGGACATTCTCATTTGTATTGTTCAATGCTCTTCCTCTTTGACCATATATAGGATATGCAACTCCAAGTTTTGAAGAACTTTGCAGTTCGTTAACTCTTTCTACCCAATTGCCACTCCTAAAGATCTTTACACACAGCAAGAATCCTGGGACTAAAATGCTCGAAGTTAAATAATCACAAAATATGAGCACTAGGAAGATTACTAAAGTACAAAGAAGAAACCACCGCAGGTAAATGAATGGAGATCGAATCAATCATTTTGACTGAGGTAATCCAGGACCGGAAAGGCAAATGTCTCATATATTCTCTGGTTTACAATTGTTAGCTTTGAATTTTCAGATACATGTGTTTCATTTGGACTATCCATAGGGGTCAGAGGATTAGTAAGAAGATCAGTAAGGATTGATGGAAGTGACCTTTAAGAAAAAGAAAAGTGACAACAACGTTATAAAGCATTAAAGAGGGACAACGAAATGGGAAGGGTTGAATAGGAAGATAGTGTAGAGGAGGGAATATTCAGAGGGATAACTAACACTAAAGACCTTTCAAAAATCTCATGTGGAAACCTACTAATGTAGAAGCTTTCTAAAATATATACGTATAAAAAAACTGAATTGAATTAACCTCTAACCTCAATTGATTAGCCATATAATGGGGCAACAATGTCTCTGCTAGACAGCACAGGCTATCAAAAATAAAAGCCCAGTATTCAAAATGGGTTACCTCTTTTAGAGTTGTCATCTAGGGAGATTTTACAGACGTCCCCAAATAATATAGGCTATTTGTCAATGTTCTTGTTTACCCCCAATAACTTGATAGAAAGACCACTTTTGCCAAAGACGTCACATACTTAAATCAAATAACATGAAGAGATAAAACTGGGACTCACCTTAAAGATTCTCCCATACTTGCTAGCAAACTGCTGAAAGTCATTAATGAATGCTACCAACAAAGAGAAGTAATCATCACTCTTACCAAAATGTAAACTCTACCAGCTTCAGTAATGACCATCCTGGCTAGATATGGCCACTTGTTCAAAAATGACTCTAATGTTATAGGAGTGGTCAATCACTTTCTAATTGAATTTAATGCCTGTTCCACAAAAAAGGAATTCATGGCTAGTACCATTAGGGGAGCCAAGAACCTGAAGCTAGGTAGGTAATAGGCCTATTTAACATAATGTTAAAGCAACTCCTAAAAGTTTTATGTTACACCCACACGTAAACGCATATCTTAGCACTCATCAGAGAAACGTTCTTATGCAGTAGATGGTGGTTAACAAAGAGACCAACAACCAGTCATTGTGCAGAAAATAAGAGACTGCACAATGCTCAGCTCTAAATGGGACATCTATAGCATATACTATCTTCACGTCTTATGGTTCATTGTGGAAGGGGGGGGCTCAGAAAGATTCTAAGAGCCTGAGGCAGTGTATGACTATAAAACATTGATATTTTGGGATGCAATAAGACAACTGCACATAAAGACACCTAGCAGTTGTTACATTATGCATAAGACCTGTAAAAGCTCAAGCCAGACATAATCTCAGCATAGGAAGAGACAGTATACATAAGTTCCCTATCCTAGTGGAGGACTATGGAAAATTGAGGGTGGTTATGGAGGGAGGGAGGGAGGGAGGGAGGGAGGGAGGGAAGGAGAGAGAGAGAGAGATGAGAGAGAGGGGGAGGGAGTTAGTTTTTCTGGCCCATGGGAAGTTGATCACACTTCAGCGGAAGGCCACACACCCAAGGGTATATTGACAGTACAAATAAGACTTGATTTTTCTTTTCAAAGAGGACAGAAAATATTGGGTGCTGGAACCTCAGAGGAGCTTTAGCTGTTGGTTTATTTGTTTGTTTCCAGAACCCTCATGACTGCTGCTGTAATGGCAGGAGAAAAGCCTGCTCCACACACGTGCACTTTCCTCTACTTCCCTTTGTTCCTGTTCTTTGTGCAATGCTCTCTGTGACCCTTGCAAAAAGACACTGGGTTCTGCAGCTACTCAAGCTCATTGGGAGCCAGGAAGAAGTTGCCAAGAGGGGGCTGGGCTGTGGGTGGAGTTCAGTGGTAGAAGGCTTGCATAAACATACAAGGTTCTGGGTTCCATTCCCAGAGATACAACAGAAGTCATTCAGAAAAAAATTAAAGAGGACACTGTGTCTCAGCAGAGTTGATTGCAAGATGCCAGACAAGATGCTTTCAGTAACAAGTAGCAGAAAAGAAGGATTAGCCTACTGAGGTGGGTAGATAAGCCTGGCAGTTCTGAGTGTTAATGCCAGGGAATGCCTACTATTTTTGCCTGGCATCAGTCTTTTTTTTTTTTCTGTCTTGATCCCCTGCTTTTGTTTCACTTTCTAGTTACTGTGACAAAAACCAGTTAAGGGTGTGTGTGTGTGTGTGTGTGTGTGTGTGTGTGTGTGTGTGTGTGTGTGTGTTGCTATAACATGCACAAGACTTGTACAAAATCAATTTAGACAAAATTCCAAGATGAAGGGGCTGGTAGTAGTCAGGGAGTCCCAACTCCAGTTAAGGAGCTGTTAGTGATTGACATCTAATGGGAAGAGGGAGAGTCAGTTTTCTACAGAGGTACAGCTCCTGAGAAGGTACTCATGCTTCATGTAGTTGACCATATATTTATGTACATACTGGCAGTAATATGTAGAATTCATGGATTTGAAAAATATGAAAACACATAAAATTTGGAGAGAATAAAGGAGGAGATGGAAGGGAGGGGTTTGGGCATAGACATGATTGAAATATATGTATGTATGTATACAATTCTCGATTAAAGTTTTTAAAGAGCATTGCTGGATACGGTAGTTTATTATGAGGAAAACTATCCCATCTAGTCCTTCATAATCTACAATCCATTTTACATAAGCAATCCTCTTTCCTCACCTTGGGCTGCTCTGCCCTTGAGACCACACAGCATTTTATTCCTAATGGTCTTGCTGGTGCTAGCTTGTGTTGGTCAGCCACGCTTAGTTCCAACAGGAAACAAGACTATATGCTAGGCTGCTGTGCTTGATTTTGGAGACAGATCTCTGGTTTCTAACAGGTTCCCATCCAGCATTGGGACTGTTGCCTTTCCATCTGCTGCCCCTGGGCAATGAAAAGACCCCATGCAGAGTAGACAATCTATATGCTCAGTAGAGTAGACAGTCTCTATTCCCTGTATATGTTCTTTCAAGGGAAAGATGTATGTGGAATACTCTGGGGAAATAATACCCACACATATACAGACTTCTAAACATTTTTTATTTGCACTGTCTTATCATTTATGTCTTCTGTGAACTGTTGATCAGGCCTTTCCAGAATCCTGTTAGTACAGCATTTGGTTTTCTATTAATTTTTCCCTAAGAACAACAGGTTGGAATGAATCTTGCTATATGTGCCTTTGAGTGACCCTAAAGTTCATTTCTTCTTGATCAGTATTCTACTTTATGAACCAAATTTACATGCTTATCTAAGTCATCTAGATCCACAAAATCCTCTCCTAAATCACAAAGATGGCACCCAATCTGGGGTTTCGGCAATGCAACTAAAGCCCACCACCAGTCCTGAGGTTTGTACTAAAACAGAACCATATGTAACCCATGCTGTTGTAAAAATATATAAAATAGAAAAGTAACGGTGTCTTTTACCCCACTAGCTCTGTACCGCGGTGCCCAGATATCTGCTAGATATCTTGGCGAAAACCCATCCCAGCCGCACTTTCCTACACTCAAACCCCCACATAAAAGAACACACAACACAATAATCTTAGATCCAATTGGTAAGATATAATTGCCCATTTAAACATACAAAGCCCAGTACCATCCATCCCTTGAGAACATTAATAACAACCTGTAAATACACAGAGCAGAATCTTAACATCACCTGCCATGGCTTCTCCCCTCTCGTCCTCTCGTCCTCTCCTCCTCTCTCCCTTAGTCTCCTCCTCTTCCTTCAAACTTCTCTCCTGCCCATCCTTCCTTCTCCTCCAATGACAGGCCTCTTTCTATCCTGTACCTGCCTCACCTGTGACATCATCCTACAAACCCAGGTTGTTCATGATCCCATCCCACACCTGGATCAGGGTTACATGGTCGTTAGTCCATCAGCCATATGGAGACATACCCATTTTGCATGGCAGCCTCCATTTATCATTCTCCCATAACATGAGGACTATGATCCTGAAAGTCACTTGAATGAAATTGTACTTTTAGATGACTTGTCCTGCATATTTTATCATTTATCACAAGAAGCACTAACAACACCCCTCCAGGTTACATCAGCAGTAACAACTGGTGAAGAGGCAAGACTCTCTCAATCAGCCAAGATGCCTGCAATTTATGCAAGGAGGAGTAGTTGTAATAGACTCCATTATGAGTGATGAGACAGGAAACTAATTCTGACCTGTGAGATGTTAGAGTGTCTCTAGGGACAATCCTGACATGGCTATCTTTCCCCGGTGGTAGGAAATGATATGACTCCCTGTTGTAGTGACAGCTGATGTTCCCTGTGATGAATGATAAAAACATGCAACCACTCCTCCCTTTGCTTCTCTTGGTCCCTGTTTATGTGCTAAACTTTCCGTGTGACTTTTCTCAGAGAGATGTGAGCAAATGTGTCTTCACCCAAGAGAGTGAGTATACCAACAGATTAAAAAAGAATAGCATCCAAGTGTAGCTCAGTACTCAGTGTTTTATTGAGGTTGCTTACCACCAGAAGCCCAAGTGACTCAAACGTAGATGCATCACTGAAAAGCCCATCCCAGCATAAATGAAGGCTAATGAAAGCTGCAGCCTCAGAGCTCCTTGCACAACTTGCAAGCAGCTTAGCTGACTGGAGAGTCCTGTATCCTGACCAATTGTTATTGCTGTCATAACCTTCTGGACCTGTGTTGTTAATCAAGAGTCAGAAGCATCCTGAGCCTTATTTCATTTACTTCCTGATTCTAATAAACCTCCTTCCTCTCTTCAGGAAGGTTTCAATTAAGAGGAAAGTGTTACACAACAAAGAACACAACAGTTGCATTGAGACATTTTTTCTTTCCACATTGGATATATTTCCCTTTTTGTTATGTTAATTTTTCATATTAAAATCTCTGGAACAATATTTAATAAAGACAGTGAAAGTTGAAATCCTACTTAGGGATTCCCTGCTTGTAAGAGTAAAACATCCGACTGTTCATAACTAAGTATGATGTTAGTTACATTTTTTTTTCAAGTGCCAGCTATCAGCTTCTAACAGTTGTTTGCGGCAAGCTTTTATTGTACATGGCATTGCATTTGCTCAAGTGCTTTTCTTGAATCTAATGGCATGAACATGGCATGAACATGTCGTTTTCATTTCATTTTATTAATATTATTGATTTTGAGACTTATGCCACCTGCTTTTGGTGAAAATAGAGGAAATTTGTCAGGCAGATAGCTCTCCATAACCAGCAGGTTTGTTTCTTGTCTTTGACAAGTGGCTCTAATCTGGAAAGAAGTGTCATTGGTCCTGTGTGCAGTTCTGCCCTGGCCATCAGCCAGAAGTACATCTGCTAGATACACTTTTTTTCCCTTCCTTAGCATAGCAACCTAATGAGCACAGCAGCCTGAAAGCTATGTGTGAACAAATACTTCATTGGTCCTTAGTCTTGTGCATCAGAACACTACTCCATTCACTGGGAAGGAGAGGTTAGTGGATACTCTGTAGAGATCTGTGGTTTGACCAGCTGGACTAGCCAGCTCACCTCTCCTTATTTTACTAAGTCATTTGAAATACCAATTTGCTTTCTTAGTAAAAAGCCTTCTGATTCCCCAGACAAAGCTCCTCAGAGACAACCTTCTCTTGGGAAACCTTGCTTGCTTTCTCTCTGCAATTAATCCTTCTTTTAAAAGCCTTTACTTTATGGTAAAATTCCTTTTAAAACTGCTGTCAAAAATCCATTTCTCGAGTTCACAAGACAAAGGATTCAGAGTTATTCACTCAGTGGCAGTTTTGATGACCGTGGACATCTGGCACTTCAGCCAGGGTTTCAGACACGGGAGATGAGAAAGTCTCTATTGTTCTCAAAGACAACCACTTAGACCCCATCACTCTGAGGACAAGTCTTACTTGTGTATAGCTTTTTATATTATTAGATTTGGTTTGGGTTTGTCAGTACTTTGATTTTTCTATATCAGCATTTAGAAAGAAATCTATTTCGTAGTTTTCTTATATCTTATCAGACTCAGTTGTCACTGTAATATAGGCATCACAGAATTAGTTGGATTTTTTTACATTTTCTGCAACAATTTACCAAAGATTAGTATTCATTTTCCTTTAAATATTAGTTAAAACTTACCAGTGACAACATATTAAGCTGAGGTTTTGTTTTTGAACAAAAAATAAAGTGCTAATTTAATCATTTTACTTGTATTGTTCTATCCAATATCTCTAATTTTAGTTTTGGAAGTTTGTGACTTCCTATAAACATGTCTCTCACGAATGTTATTTAATCTACTGCATGCCGATCATTTTAGACATTTTTCCTTCCCCTAAATTCAATGTCTAGCTTCTATTCTCTCATATGTATCAGAAGCTATAGTCTCTAGAAAGTAAAACAGGTGATATCAAAATGGTGGGTGACTGGTATTGATGTCCTTACAAGAGATATCAAGTCTTAGTGTTTGTGTCTCTCTCCAACTAGACATACACATGCCCTCCCAAGACAAGATTTAGGAAAAAAGCAATCTAGTCAGCATTTTTATCTTTGACTTCTAGTCTATTGATAGTGAGAAATCTTATTTCAATTGTTCAAGCTACTTAGTCTGTTCATAGTTCCTAACGATCCTTTTGATTTCTTGTGAGGTAAATTATGGTATTTTATATTCTTGATTTTAATGACTTCATTTTTTCTCCTGTTTTCCTCACTGATGTAGTGAACATTTGTCTGATTTGCTATATTTCCAGAGACCTTTTTATTTCAAAGTATTCATAGCTGTTTTCTAAATTTCATTTCATTTTAGCTGTCTCATTACTGTCCTTTTCCTTGGCTTGCTTTAAGCTCTATCTCCTCCTCCTCCCCCTCCTCCTCCTCCTCCTCCTCCCCCTCCTCCTTCTCCCCCTCCTCCTCTTCTTTTACAGTTTTAGAAATCTTAAAGCCTAATTTGGCTTATTTCACTGTACCCCTTTCTCCTTTGTTTGCTGTCTGCACCTTTTACCGTCATTTTGTATCTTTGAATTAAAAATTATCCCATATATACTGCATAGAACTGGATTTTTAAATCTTTTTGTTTTATGTATACAAGTGTTTTGTTTGCACGTATGTGTTATGTTCCATCCATGCCTGGTGCCCTTGGAAATCAGAAATGGAAATCAGATCCCAGGGTGGGGATCAGATCCCAGAACTGGAATTACAAATAGTTGTCATCCCATCATGTGGGGTTTGGGAACCAAATCTGGCTCCTCTGGAAGAGCAACAAGTGCTCTTTAATGCCCTTGTTTTTCAAAAGAATTGGTTAAAATTTGTTTATTGATTGTATTATTTGGTCCATTCACATTTGATGCTATTATTGATATGGATTGATTTCCCTTTGTTGTATGTGTTTCCATTTTTATGACTTGTATTTATTTTGTTGGAAGGTGGCTGGCCTTTTAGATAATTAGCATCCTTGGGCAGTGACTTCCCCTTCCCAACCGGGAGGATAGACATTCAATACTGTTAATTGCTTGGCTATGTATTTTGTAACTAGCTAGATGACTTTACTGAAAAAAATTTTTCTCCTAATTGTTAAGATACTCAGTTTGGGGGTTGGGGATTTAGCTCAGTGGTAGAGCGCTTGCCTAGGAAGCGCAAGGCCCTGGGTTCGGTCCCCAGCTCCGAAAAAAAAGAACAAAAAAAAAAAAAAAAAAAGATACTCAGTTTCCTCCTTAGTGTAGTTCAGTCTGTGGTATGCCCAGTCAACCCAGCAAATCAGTCCTTTGGCAGAAGTCTCTTCTACCTCCTGCCATACTTTAAGATCCATTCATTACAGGAATAAAACACACTTAAAATGAATCCAATATAAACTGCTCTCTTCACTGACCTTCCCTGTCCCTGCCTACAAATATATTCACCAGTCTCCACAATCTCTTTGTTTTGAGACATCATATATAGGCCAGCACTTGACCACAGTGCCTAACTACTCTCATAGACCCAAGGTTCCATTGTCCTTAAGATGGTTTCTAGACTTGATGGAAATACCTACTGCCTCTTGTATGAGATTAGTCTTTTACTGAAAGTCTTTCTCTGTTTTCTACCCAACCCCAGGCAAAATCTGAGTCAGGGCTCTGGAATGTCAAACTTCTGGGTAAAACACTCCCCCACCCCCACTTTGTGGGAGCTGAGCATTTAGTCTGGATAGAGCAGTAGCTGAGGTTTCCATCATGGTGTGTAAATATTTCATGAGCTGGGGCAAAGGTTATCTGGGCTGGCATCTGAGGCAGCAGCAGGAAGACAGAATTTCAGTTTATGCATTGAGCAGTGTCCAAGGCCCAGGGTTATTGATATATCCCCCAACTAGGAGGAAAACGTGTGTGTTTTGGAGTGGAGCTTAAATAACATATTTTCACTTAATGAATTTTCAGTTTTCTCATAGTTTTGTCTATTTACTGTTTGCTTTTTGGACGTATTCCAGCATCTCTTAGTGATTTCAAAAATATTTTCCACAAATTTCACAGAGAAGGAAGTCATTGGAGTTCTTGTTTCTATGCCATTAATTTCCAATTACCTTTACATTTACTGCATTTGATAAACTTTCCCGTACAACACTTCTCCCAAATACTTCAGTAGGGAGATTTGCCTTCACCTAAGTTACTTTAACCAGGACTTTGGGCTTACCAAGCTTCTGAGAATGACGAGCCTTCAGTAGCAGTTCACCTTACAGATGAAGAAGATACAAGAAGAACAAGCAAGAAAGTTCAAAGAATAGAACAAGGAGCCTCACAGAAGTTAATATTCAATTTCAACTTTGAACAGATAGTGAACCAGAACTAAGGAAAAAAAGACTTGGCAAAAGACTTAGATAAATTCTGACTAAACAAGTCCCGCAGCCTTTCTTAAGATCCAAGTAGACATCTTACTATTTATTTCCAATGAGTTAACAATTTTTCTTTCCTATGCAAGTTCTTCATGCGTAAATGGGGCTAATAATGACTTCCTAATAAAGTTTGACATGTCAGGAAGCTTATACAATAGAATGATTCTGACATTAACATGCTACAGATTACCACTAATACATGTAAATATTCCATTCTCATCTATTACACAGCAAAAAATACACCTCAGGAGCTTCTCTGTTATCTCCAGTAATTTGGATCTGAGGCTGTTCTTTGGGAACAAACAACATGCAAACACTGAAGATTTTTCACTTTTAGGTATTCCCCTTACCTTCTGGCCTCTCTTTTCTGAAATGAGTCTTAGAGAAACCTTAAGGTGTCTGTCTTACTTCCTCCCTTCCCGATTACCTCTCCTAAGATCAGAGGTAGTGAGAATTAGAATTTTTCCAAGAAATTTCATGCTGGGAATGAGGAAAGGCCACCAAAGCGAGCCTAGGTAACAGGAGAGGAATTTGTTACCCAGCCAAATCTGCACATTCCAATATACTAGCTTCATCTTGCCTATATTACTACAGGCAAGGCAGAGGATTTCTTTTTGCCAAGTTCTGGGTAAAACTGTAAATAACCATCTGTTCTCACCAATTTTTATCTCCTAATTGTTGAGAGAAACATGAACAACAATCTTTGAAGTTGGCAACCTGGGCATTTTCATCTAAAGACACACCATGAAACATACAGGGCAGGGTACAGAATGGTAGCAAACCACAGCACAAAGAAGAGAAGATTTCTAAGATGTATTCTACTAATGCAAGCATTGGTAGGGAAACTATGGCACTATGAAATAAGATATAACCAAATACAGCTCAAACAGTCCTAGAGAGTTTTTACAAACCCATTGCAAATCTGGTGGTGCATATCTTTCATCTGAGCACAATAAAAAGAGAGACAGGAAGATCTCGATAGAGATCTGGTCTACACAGAGCTCTAGGACAATTTAGGATATGTAGAGAAACTCTTGTCTGTAAACAACAACAACAACAACAACAACAACAACAACAACAACAACAACAACAACATAGCCATTGCAAAACCTCATTGCTTAAGGTTGATAAAGTCAGAAGGCAGGAGTCCTTAGCATAAACATTTGAAAAATTCCCAGTCATTCATATATATCCAGAACTGTGATTCAGGTGATTCAGGGGTTTAATTTACTTTATCTACAGATCTAATCAAACTCCTACCAATTACCACTAGTGGCCAGTGTTAAGTAGAAGAAAAAGTCATCACAATGATCCCAAAATATCATATATAAAAAGCAAAATAGGGTTGGTCATAGTAGTGCAATCCCTTAATTCCAGTACTTGGGAGGTAAAAGCAGGCGGATCTCTTGTGAGTTCAAGGCCAGCCTGGTCTACACACACAGCCAGTGCACAGAGAATATTGTCTCAAAAACCCAAAAAGAAATCTTATTTGTCTTAGACAGTTTGGATTCTAGGACAAATTTTTGAATACGAGGTAATGAAGACAGAAGAAGGGGATTAAATATAAGTAAGAAGAAAAAATTTGGGGTAGCTCAAGGGAAAAGATGTTATGCCCATGGAGTAGATGAGTAAATCATGAAATTTTTTTTTGGGGGGGAGGTATTTTCTAGGAACTTTTATCTGAAATCCATATGACCTATTAGATGAAAAGAAAGTTTCAAGTTTGTGCTGGCAAAATTACATACAGTATGGAAGGTAATGAGAACTGGTATTTAGTCTAACACAGTGTAAAGCACACTTGAACATACAACTAATATAAGTTCTTACACTAACTTAAGCACTTGGTTTTGCACATATTTGTATTAATACTGGCTAAATCTTCATTGATTTTTATTTTTTAAAATTCATTGAATTTTGTACACTAAACTTAGTATCCTTAAAATAAGTGGATGTTAAAATGTAAATGTTTTTCATGTTAAGAGGTAAATTTCTCATGGTAATTTTTAAAAATATTTTGGCCTATTATGTGAGACAGAATTGCAATAACAATAAAATAATAGTCACATTGATACATTTCAAGACAGGGAGGACATCTACAGAAAACTATAACCCCAATAATATGCATGAAGCTTGTCTTGGGTCCAGAGAATGTGCTGCTGAAAGCACTTAGGCAACAGAGTATTATGATTTAACTTCCAACTTAACTCTTCATAGTGTCAAATGCTAAGGCCGTGGTTCTCAATCTGTAGGTCATGACCCCTTTGTGGGTCACATCTCAGATATCCTGCATATCACACATTTATAATTCATAACAGTAGCAAAATTAGTTATGAAGTAGTAAGGAAAATAATGTTATGGTTAGGAATCATCACAATGTGAGGAACTGTATTAAAGGGTCGAACAGACCATTAGGAATGCTGACAACCACGTTCAAAGAATTTTCTGGTTGGGAATCATCACAACGTGAGAACTGTATTAAATGGTTGCAGCATTAGGAAAGCTGAGAATCACTGCTCTAAGGAGTTTTATAGTTGGGAATCATCACTACGTGAGGAACTAACTGTATTAAAGGTTCACAGCATTACAAAGGTTGAGAACCACTGCTCTAAAGAAAAAAAAATTAAGATCATTTACAAAGATTAATTGAGCTGTTACTTGGACTGATATTATTAGGCAAGACAACTCATTCACTATTTTTAAAGCTCTATTGATTTCTTGTTCTTTCTTCCAACACTAATCCTTTACTGAGTGTGCACTACTATTGATTACAACCTATCTTTCAGAATTCAAAGCCTTATCACATTTCCTCTGCTGTTCCTCCTCTCGCTTAGCAAACTCTACTGGAGTTATTTGAATTTAACATTCATACACATCATAGCTCCAGAATTAAGTCAGCTATATGCACCCAGCTTTTCTCATTTTACAGGGAATAGAACCTTTATCCTGAACATGAGTGGATTATCTCTCCTTTTCTCTTAGCTGTGTCAGCTCATTTTTATACCGTAATGAAATGAGACTGTGCCAGGTACACACCCTCTAGTTACCAAGGAATGGAGAAGAGACACAGTAGTATGTCATGACTGAAGAGTCACTCCAGGCATATTCTCATCAGCTCCATGAACAGTGTGGACACAATAGCATCAGACGTATCAGTAACAATCTTGTGACTCACTTTGCACATGGCATCAGACCCTGTAACCATGTCTCCAATGTAGAAAGAACCCCAAAGACACGCTCAGTGAACATGCTCATTAAAAATATGATCCACATGCTCATTAAAAATATGATCCACATGCTCATTAAAAATATGATCCACATGCTCATTAAAAATATGATCCACATGCTCACTTTGGGAGCGCACATACTTAAAACTGGGACCAAAAGCAAACAGAAAAGTTCTCCTTAGGTGACACATATATGCATGAATTAGGAGCCTCTGTTTCATAGCAGTTAGAAAGGAAGCCAACAGAACCAAAGGGCATTAGAAGTATCCTGGATGAGTCCATTTCTTTGAGACAGGGTTTTTCTGTGTATCTCTGACCTCGGGAACTCACTCTGTAGGTCACACTGGCCTCGAACTCAGTGGTGGGATTAAAGGCCTGTGTAACCACTGCTTGACCTGATGAACCAAGGCTTTTTGATTTACTTAGTAGCTAAATGTCCCTAGGCAAATTACTTGATTTTACTGAAACTCATTTTTCTCATTTGAAAAAAATGAGTCAACAGATAGTCTTTCTGCTGATTAAGACTATATTTGAGGAATAACTTTTGTAAACTCTAAAGATCTTTAAAAAAGGACAGGGCTTAAAACACAGAAGGTAAAGATGAAGAATCCTAGGGATTCTACAGTCCAATACAGGCTACAAACACCAGCTGATAAATATTATAAAGGCAGAACATCATAATACAACTCTAGAGAATGTGATTCAGTTCCTGACCATTTTGAGTTGAACAATTAGAAATATGTGATAAAAGATTTAGTAACTAAAACTGTCAAGGACAAGATATATTATGAGGTCAGACTAGAACAAGTTAACAGTTATGCTTTTTTCATACAAGACTGGCTCTTGTTTATAAATTAAAACTTAACATATGGAAACAATCCAGAACTATCAGCACTTCATTATTGACATTTTAAATGAACAATATCCGAGGGTAACAAAATCTCCTGTTAGAATGTCTAATACACAATTTGGGATGCATATTTCATTGAAACTGACATTTTGTAAAACAAAAAAAGAACTAGAAACACCTTATGACAAGTTTTCTTTCAACAAAGTACTTGACAGAGTACACACAATTCCTAGTACAAATTACGTGCTACTATACAAATTTTAAACAGGACAAAAATAAACCACAGACCACCACTAAGAATGAATAAAATACTTATCGATATTAGTAGCCTGTATAAAATGACTCGAAATGTTTTTATTTCTGAAAATGTTTGTGAGAAAATTTATGAAACTGGAAATTCTAAGGGCACTGGGCAGGTATCAAGTAGAATTTTACAAATTAATGAAAGTATAATAGCATAACAGTTTTGAAAGTTCTTACTATATGTTGAAAGATTAGTATGCTAACACTTTTGCTAAAATTAGCTACTAGATGTGTATATTCTGCAGGTGAGAACTTTATTAGGTCAGGTACTACAGATGGCAAAGGAAAGGTAACTAAAGTTACAAAACAAGAAAATTCACTCCAAATTTTGGGGGAAAAATAACACCATAAAATATTTATTTTATTTAATGTTATATTTGGTCTACCAGCATTATGCATCATAAAAATGCTTTAAGTACTTATATAAAAATCTTGAGACAGGAAATGAGTTTAAATATAGCACCAAAACTCCATTTAAAAATTAACTCACAAGCTCAACATATTAGTTTCAATTTATTTTTGTTCATTTTTGGAAAGTAGCTTTAAGGAATATGTGGTAAATAATATATAGAGAAAGCAAAGGGCACTCTTCCCCTTAATCTTCTCAATGAGGCAAACAATCTTCTGAATACTTCAATAAAGTTTTGTCATAAAAATTCTTTAATTTTTCTATTGAAGAAATCTTGCGGGTAAAGAAAGTACAGAAGTTTTCTAACAAAGAATTTTTAATGTAACATATTCACATAGTAAAAGAGGGTTATTTTAAAGCAGTCAAACAGCTAAACAAAAATAACACAAATAAACCCTGACCTCAATCTGGGTATTGTGAAAATTGGGCTGTCAGTCAATTGATCCAATGTCAGAAGAGAGGTGAACTATTCTAAGAGTCTTCTCAATTCTAACAACACAAAACAGACAAGCTGCATATAAAAGCTGTAAACCAGTCTTTTGGAAGCTTATTTATCTTGAACTCAGTAGAATTCTTGACACTGGGAGAAAACTCGTGGGGATAGATTTAAGGCCAAGGGTGAGTGTTCCTGGTAAAACATTCAGACCCCAGCTCACTTCATTTTCTCCCTCCTAGATTTACATCAAGTTAAAGCACCATTTATAATAAATTCATAGTCAACAGGCAATTTAACCTCAAATAAAAGACACTGGGTATCCATAGCTCAGCTGTTAAAATCTAACAGTAAGTATATTAGAAATCTAGTTACCTCAAGAAGCACACAGAATAAAGAGCTCATGGGTGCTTGGGGCTGCTATTTAAGGCACCAAGGAGCCCAAATTTTAAAGTATTTCCATCACATTGATTACCTAAAGGTGATCCAAAGAATACCAGCAAGAATAGGACACATCTTTTCTTTCATAGGAAGCAACTCAGTTTCTAAGAAGTAAAAAATGATAATAATAAAATACCTTATGACAAGAAGACTGACGGATTACATGATACAATCTCTAAAACTGGATAGTTAGAAAGGTTAACTTCGTAGTTCTTAAAATTCTTTCATCTTGTTCATTTATCTCTAGTATGAATTAAGGCATAAAGCAGCGAGAGTGCAACTGATTCCAAACAACTTGGAATTTTATTGTAAACATCCCATAAAGAATGGCAACAAATTTAGTCCAGTATTTCTTGTCTTTGAAAGTAATTGCTTATAATGACCAACAACTGCCAAACAAAACATCTTTTATAAACCAAGCCAGTTTTGTTTACTTTTCTTCCCCAACTGAATTTTAGTTTAATGGACAGTCTGCCCATACACAACAGCACATCAACTCTTAACTGCATGTTTTTTCCATTTTAAAATTTATGGACACTAAGAACAAACATAAAGTACAGTTTTGTTAATACTGTGTAAAGAATTACAAAAAAACATGGAGGATAAGTTACAGAACAGAGAAATAAATTACTGATTGCCATCACGACTGTATTGTTTAACAAATTAACATTTGTCGTACTGCCTAATGTATATTTGGTGACATATGCAAACACACGTTTTCCAATTGGGCTTCTAGATAAGTCAATATGGGATTGTAAAAAGTAAATTATGAATGGCATCTCAATATGTATCAATAATTTTAATTTTTTTAGAAAATAATACTGTCAAGTCCCATAGTCTAGACTTAATTAAGATAGGTATAAGAATAGGAAATGGGCATACATATAAATAAACATACCTTAACTCTAAACTCTAGGGTCTTTCTATATTTTCTCTCAGAAATGAATGTGAAATTTCCAGTCTGATTGAAGTATGCTAGGTTAAGTGCAGTCTTCATTGTGAAAGAGAAGTAGATATAAGAGCAAGCCCAAGAGGAAAGACAACCAAAGAAATACTCAAGAATTCTAAGACCACAGTAAGGAATAAATATCAAGAAACCTGAGTGCTCTCTGTGTTCCATAAAATACAGCACCATAAAAACATTTCACTTAATTGGATTTTAACCCAAACTTTGTAAATGGGGCAAATTAACACTTGGGTGTTATGAGATGTAAAGGAAAAAAAGCATGCAAATATTTCACCATGAATTTCAAAAGCAAGCCTTAAAAGTGATCTTAGAATATTTTCAGTAACATTCATAAAGCCTTGCATGCCACCAAGATGTTGGTGAATGTGGTTAGCATTTAAAATAAAGGACTTTAAATATCAAGCCCTATTCCTTTCCCCTGAACTATTAATTTCAGATTTCCAAATGTTATTGTAATTGCCTAAAAGGCTGAACATCAAAATGTGTGAAAATCACATGTTTTAAGACTCCTTTTTTAAGGGCATGGGAATGCAGCTTTAAAGAAGTACCAGTTGGCAAATGTACTATGATTATATGATTCCATAAATACTAAGGTGTGTATCATTACCACAAACTTACACATTTTGAAAAATGCTCCAAAAAGTTTTATTAAAAAGTTAGAAGTGGCATTCACATCTTTCTCTTTTAATCACTGTATTGTCTGATGACAATCTACATGATTAAAACCAAACCAATAGATAATACACTCTAATTTACAATATCCTGAAAGCCAATTTGGTTTAGGAGAACTAAAATGTGTTAGGAAACTTAGTAATTTTACTCAATTCCTTTGCCTCTGGGTGAAACAAAGCACCATAGACACAATTTCTAGAATAAACCTGATTTCTGGGGAGGGAAAGAGAAAATACAAACAAATGAAAGACCAAATTAAATTAAAAGAAAAGAGGGACACAATTACATGACAAAACCAGAATTGTCATCTAGAAGACATAATGACACGGATGATTTAAGCGTTAATAAATGCACAGACTGAGCTCTAAAGAGGCAAATAATTGGTAGACAGTGTCCTCCATAGAAAATAGTCTCTCTTTTTAAAGTCTGGGAGAAGATATGTCAAACTGGAGAAACGCTACATACATATAAGTACACAAAGATTTTACAAAACCAAATTTAGTCATTAGGCTAGTGGGTTTTTGCATGTTTTGGAGAGCATCCTATTGCTAGATGAGATACATACAGCAAGCCAGAGAAGAAACACATGATTCAATTTTATAAACATATACACATGCTAAGGTCATAAAGCTTGGACTCTGAACATTAGCATTCATGAGAATTATGCCAGCTTACTGACTATTCAGATATAGCATAGGATTAAATGTATACATGTGAGTGCTCTCATGGGCCTAAATAGAACACTGGTCATCATTTGCAGAATTCTTAACTCATTCCCTACTTTCTTTGCTATGGCTGAACCGAGATCTTAGTTAGGTTTAAAAGATCTCTAGAAAACTGAAATGATAAAGTATTCAATATGATACAAATCATGACACATTTGTAGGAAGTGGTATTTAAAAAACCTAAAATATAAATTGGGGAAAGGGTAAGTCCAGATTAAAAAAGTAAAAATATTATTTCCCAGACTTTTATTTTCACACTTATGAAAATAATTTGCATGCAAACAGAAAAGTATCTGTTTGATTTATAATAAATGATAACTATGCTCACCTAACATACCCTGGTGACTAACTCTTTAAATTCTAATTACTGAAATCAACATCACAGCAAAATGCTGTTCACTAGTATTTCACAGTATTTCACTACATATAAAATATGCTTAAAAATGTCTTTAGCCTTATTATTCTAATTATGTAAGCCTAGAAAATCTTGACATTTGGGGAATAAACGTGGCATTTTTATTTTTCAAAATAAATTATAAATAAAGCTCCAGACTGCTAATATCACACAAATGACAATTCTTCTATATTTCAAGAGGTCAGCTCTTCATGGAAGAATGTCAACAAAAATTTCACACTAAAATGGTACACATGATACACATTTGGGTATATCCAGGAATTTAAGCAACTATAGTATGTTGATTGTTGTAGGACAAAATGTTACTGACTCCAGGAAAACACAGGCACAATTTAGTCTAAAAGCCCACGAGATGGATAACTGAAATAGTATATTTTCGTAAAAAGAAAAAAAAATCAAATGTAGACTCTCAAATGGGAACATTTTGAATTTATACTATGGCTAAAATGGCAGTTGAGTTTATAACCAGAAATAGTTTTGGTATAGTGAAGAAAAACAACAAAAATATCAGCTTGGTCTGCTCTCTAGCAACAGACATTAGTGCCATTAACAGTTCATTATATTTTCTTAAAGCCTGAACATCATTTCTACTGCAAGTGAAAATTGCTTAAGGGTATTAGTTCAAGAATAAAACCCCCAACCCCACCGAAAAGCAAAGTTATGTGTGTACTCCTTCCTCTGCACTTAACAGATTTTCAGATGCATGAAATGATTAAAAAGCATGAGACAAACACGTCAGCTTTAGAAATATCCTGGACTACCAGGCATACATTAAGAAAAGGTTTTATCACACAAGTCTGATCTAAGTGTAACAAAGCTGCTGCTACAAAAGCAGAGATCAATTATTATCCCCCTGCCTACTTCAAGAATTTATGTAACAAAGTAGCACATCTGCTATCTCAAATCTGAGGAATAAAATTGATCTTGGAACTGAAGCTCGCTTGTGGAACCACGTGCACACTCTATTGCTGTAAACAAGACCATACATGATTTTAAAGTTTCTTTTTCAACTATAAAATAACGATTCAAAATATCTGTTTGCAGTGCAATGAGGCTCTTTTCTGGAAGTCTAGAACAGAAGAACCCTTTGGAATGAGAACAGAAGAACCTATTAAAGTTGCTTCCAAGTATTAGCTAGCCAAAATATTCCAGCTAAAGTTAGGTGCTTTGATACTAGTTAAGATTCAAATGAAAACCAGTAACTCACGGCTGTTAAATAGGAAGTGGCAGCAGAGATATATATATATATATATATATATATGCAGTAGAGCAAGTCTACTTACACAAATACGTTGTATAAAAGCCTAGAGCATATAACACTTAGGAAACCTCGTTAATCACAACTATTAATTTGAGAGCCAATATGATTATTGAAAAACCTCAGCTTATAGCTTAGGAGTATTCATCCCTACGAAGCTTGTTCTATTTCTCCTTAGTAATGAGTAACAGCATCTATTTTCCTTAGCATTTCCAGTAGTTGTAGTTAGTAGAGGTAGCTGAGCTACTGTTCAAAGAAGTTATTCTTTGTGGATGAGGAATTTTTTTTCAAATGTTTAAGTTACGTTTAAGCTACACAAGTTCTATTAATGCAATAAAATATAACAGGAAAAGAAAAATGGATGCAAGAAACTTTTGCATTTGGCACCTTGTCTAGATTGATACCTCAAGTATTCTCTTTTAATAAAGTTAATGCACACATCAGGACACACCACAATGATTTGCTACATATTTACAAGGCACCAACCCTTTCTCACCTTAAACGAATTAACAAATCAATGAAAAGTATATCAAGATACCCCACCCCCCACCCAAAACTGCAGTATAAATATATACTTCAGTTCAGTACAGTTCGTGAAAGTTTGGCCTGGGAAGAGTAAAATAATCCAGATCGTTCTTACAATATAGAAACTGTAAACATTTAATAGCTGCCTTTAGGATTGGTGTATTGTGCAAAAGTTATTATTACTGGGTATAGGAATCAAAATGGCAAAAACAAACTATATAAAACTCTGTAAGAAGGTGCTATACTTCTGTGATACAAAAGCAAAGAGGATATTTTATTGAGATAAAATGTCATGCTACTCTTAAACAGAATGCTCCTTTAATGTAGTAAATCTGTAGTGTGTCTGTGTGTATGTATGTGTATGTGTGTGTATATGTATATGTGTGTGTGAAAGTGAGCGCATGTCCACAAGATGTGTATGTGCACACACACATATATGTGCAGAATTTGTTTTAATTTAAGGCCTAATGAGTAAGGCTTGTTTGAACAAATGAAGTGTGGAGATTAAAAGTCTTGAAACAAATGTATACTGGCATAATGGAAAAGCACCAATGTGAAAGGAAGCAGAAGTCCCCACACAACTTGCTTTGTAGATTTTCTGATAAATTCCCTGCAGTAGAAGGCCATTGATTTTATTTTCAAAAATTATTTTAAAATCTCTAACTGTTAATAATTCCATCCCATGAGATGGCTAACCCTGGCTTTTTCTGTCATTTTACGTACTCTGCCTGATCTGGATGTACCAAGATTCAGAGGATCCTCAGTGGACACAAAGTTGTCATTATCTGAATCATCATTATATAAAACAGTTCTCCTGCCTTGGTTTCTTGTTTTAATCCGTGGGAGTCTACTGAAACGTCCTGCAAACATCGTATCAAATTCATCATCTGCAACTCGTGCTCGTTTGGTTCGGCTGGCTCCTCTAGAGGCACCTCTTCCTCCTCTCCCTCGTCCTCGCCCTCTCCCTCCACCTCCACCTCGTCCTCGACCCCCTCGTCCCCTGCCACCTCTTCCTCTGCCTCCTCTACTCCATCTACCCCATCTTCCCCATCTGCCTCTTCCTCCTGTGCCTCTCGTCTTCCAGTTTCTTTTTCCAGTGGCATGCTGTTTTCTCAGTTTTCTTTTAGGTCTGGTTTGTATGAATTTGCTATAGTCATGGTCTCCGTCTACGTAATCTTGATCTGTCCTGGAAGTGGATTCAGAGTCAGAGTCAGAGCCAGAGGTACTTTCTGAACTTAAACTGGATCCTAACTCTCCACTCTCGGAGGAGGATAAATGTGCTTTTTCTTTTGTTTCTTTCATTTCTTTTTCTTCTCCTCCCATGCTTTCATCCTCTTCTGAAGCACTGAGTAGTTTTCTTTTGGCTCCTGTCCGGGGCTCTCTGCCATCAACATTTGTAAGAGGACCATCAAGGGAGTGATCTAGAGCAAAACATGATTTTTCAAAATTAGGTCTTGACATTGCAAGATAGTCGTTGAGATTAAAAGTCAAAATCATTGGACTGAGTGAAGATATTAGAAAAGACACTTAGGTCTATTTAAAATGAAAAATATTAAAGTTTGATTCTTGTTCCACTGCTTCTTTTGGAGTTACACAAACAAAAAAGATACGGAAGGATTGTTGGGGATATCTGGGCAGACATTTTAGCATTAAACTTAAGAATTACAAAGAAACATAAATTACAGGTTTCATTCATTCATTCACTGAACAAATACTTTGCAGTAACTTACTAGTTATTAGAAGGTAGTAGAAGGAGGTTGCAACATGATGCTGAATGAGAAAAGTACCTGCTATCATAATTCACACTACTGAGGACAAAGTGACGACACAAATGCAACTTTAAGTTAGAGATGAGTGTTAATGAGGGCTGTGTCTACAGGGTGCTATTTAGACAGGATGAAACATTTAAAGAAGCAATTAATGAAGTGACTAGAGAAAGACAACACCTGATTTACATTTTAAAAAATGTTCCTGCCGTTATACAGAGAACAGATTGTAGGAAGTAGTTAAATAGAAGTGGAGATCAGCTAAAAGAACTGTGAAGTTAGTAGTCTAGGTAAGGCACGATGAGGTGCCGAGCCGTGATATCTATAATCTATTCGAACATTTCACCCTAGAAGGCCAACCAGAATAGATTTTTTTTATTTCTAAGGTGGAACCAATGGGATCTGTTGAGAATGGTTGACATCAAACACTAAGAACAAAACATAGTATATGTCCTAGATTTTATAGACTAAGAAACTGGGTAATGGGTAGAAGTATTTGCTACATTGAGAGAAACACTGAAGATTCAACAAGTTTGGGCAGTGCGCTGAGGAAAAAAAAATCATGATTTTCTAGTTTTAGGTGCCAGTAGAAATCTGAAAAGAAAGACATGAAAGGAATAATCAGCATTTAAAAGGGCAGCTCAGTGGCAATATGCTTAGCATGCATGAGACCGAGTTCAGCTGCAGATATACACTTGCATGTGTACATATGTAAGCATATCGCCAAAACAAATGAAAACATTATGTAGGTATATAAGCTGGATCTCAGAAGACTGTGGAGCTAGAGAGAGAATGCTGTGAATTTTTCAGTCCAGGGAGAGGAAATAAAGGGAAATAAAATGGGTAAGGAAAGCAAGCTATATTATCTTAACATTTACAAATAAAGAAAAAGCACCAGTGGTAATAGGGAAGAAATAGCCACTGAGACAGGAATGAAACAGGAGAGTAAAACAGGAGAAAAGACTGGTGATTACAGTCACAACATTAATTTACTAACGGGGTTTGTTTGGACTGAATTATTTGAAATTCTTAAGTTAAGAGCCTAACTCCCAAAGTGCATGTGGAAACTGAAGCCTTGTATAAAGTATTGAAGATCAACTGAGGTCTATAATATTAGAGAAAAAATGAAAGTTTCTAAATTTCTATCTCTCTATCCTAGACACACAATATAGATAAATAGATAGAAAGATAGAAAGAGAAAGAAAGGCACTGTATCACCCCAGAGCCGTGGGGCCAAAGACAGAGAAATATAAGGGACACAACTTAAATGTGGTATTCTATATGCTTGAGGAAAATAAAGTTTTTTTTCGATAGTAATCTCTGTGCTTTAATTCCCTGAACTTGGGGACTCCAGAACTGTTGGGAAATGAAGTCTTGTTTAAGCTGCCCACTCAGGCATCTTAGTATGGCTGTCAGAAGTGACTAATACACTTAGCTACGGACTAAGCACTATCACGGAACAGCAGGAGATAAGAGATTTCAGCAGTCTTAGAGGGACTACACAGATTGTCAAGAGGGCCTGCTGTTCTTGCAGAGCTCAGTCCTATATGTCCAGTCCCAGGGAATCCGATGCTGTCTTATGGACTTCATAGGCACTTCATTAACATGTACAAACTCACAGATAGACATAGACATATGCGCATAATCACAAATAAATATTTTAAAAGAATTATAGAATTAACAAGACTTTACAACTCTGTATATGTGAGAGCTAAACGGAGGGTTAAAAATTCCTGAGTGCTAATTTACAACGTGCTAGACTGCCTCCAACTTCAGCATTCTGGATGTTAAGTCAGGAAGATTAAAGAAATCTGAGGTGAGCTTAGACTATGCAGTGACATCATACCTTTAAAAATAAGAGAATGAAGTTGAATGAAAATGATGAGTTTGAGACACAAAGACAATGACCATGGATGACATGTACTTTTAAGAAGCTCTAGAAATGCTGGTGGAACAAAAAGTTGCTTGCGTTGATACATCAGGAAGAATGGTTTAAGCTGGGAATGGTAGCATACAGTTTTAACGCCAGTACTCAGGAGGCAGAGGCAGTCAGGTCTCTGCGTTTGTGGCTAACCTGGTCTACAGAGTGAATTCTAGACTAAGATCTACAAAGTAAGATTCTGCCTTATAAAAATATGATGACTGGGTTAGTCAACAGATTATCATTAGACTTCTTTATTTCCAAAAACGTCCAGTGAGCTAAACAGTAGAAAACTCTGAAAATAAAACTCAGAGCAAGCAAAGCAAAGCAAAAGAACTCTATATGGATATCAGTAGAGGCTCCAAGTCAGGAAATAGCTTATAGAGGACATAGGAAAACAGTGTCCAGGGTCTTAAGTACTAAGAAAAGGACACTGGTTTGGCAGTTTCTATTACTGGTGATCTGGGCAGAAGAACTTTTTGGAGAATGGCTGGAGCAACAGGTAGGGTATAAAGGACAAAAGGATCCTGTATAAAAGAGGCAGGAAATATAGGCTACTCTGTCTATAAGATTTTCCTATAAAGTATTGGTGGCATAAGTATGTACAATGCAATAGAATAAAAAAAAAAACAAAATTACAAAATGGGAAACATAAAAGCACATTTTAAAGTAGTATGTTTCAATTGCTTGTCAGTCTTTTAGGTCAGATCAACTATAACATGTTTTAATATTTTTCATATAACCAGTAATATATGTATAAAGTCTATTAAGTTATTTGGTGGTTATAAAACATTGCATATGAAAATTAATGTCCATTTATATATATATGGTTTATATATATGAAATTAAAATCTAGTGACATACTTTTAAAAGCGAATTAATATTTTTATAAACTTCAAATAGTTGGAAAGAGAACTTCCTTTGAGCATGCTCAGGGCGTAGACAGGATTCTGTAAAATAGCCTCTGAATACTAGTAAACTTCATACGATCATGGATTAAGTCAATTATTTTTGCAAGCACCGTATTTTTTTCTTCAAATAAAACGTTACTGGAAGAGCTTTCAAGAATAAGACCTTTAAAAATATGACTTTTGAGTCCTTTTCAATTTTTATTGACTTGGTTTAATATATGAAAAATCCTAAATGTGTTGAAATCTGGTTCTTATGCACTTGGGAGACAGATTCTTCATTTAGTTTTTTTCTCTTATGCATTCTATCTTATATTTTCTTTTAAAGTAGTTATTAGACATCTGTTCCTAATTGTAGTCCTAAAACTCCCTTTGACTTAAATCCAACCATGCTGCAATTCTTACCAAGTGCTAGGACGCACTAATTGTATTACTCTAACATACCAGCTTATGACTCAATATCCATCATAAGAAAATAGAGAATATGTTACCGCTCTCATAATCAATTTCCTACCTTGTTTAGCTGGTAAAACTCTATTACGAAATGATTTGGCTTTCCCTGGGTCATGGCTATTTCCACTTCTACTATATCCACTGCAACTTGATGGAGAAAAAGGCCCATCCCCTTCATCATCAAGTAGATACAGTGAAACACCTTCAGCAGCATCTGAAACTTACATTTTAAGAGATTGTAACATTAACAAAATTTCATTTGTTCTTCAGGAAAATTAGTACAGGCTGCTGCATTATCAAATTCAAAATTGTTTTATAACTGGTAGGTCGCCTATACTCCCAAGCTTTGGAAACTCGGATAGGAGGGCAGTGAGTTTAAGATCTACCTTGGCTATTTAGGAAGACTTTAAAACCCACCCCAAAGTAGAAATGAAGACAAGAGAATAGTTTATCATCACTAAACTTTCAAACACAAACTGTCTAAAACAGAACAAGGAAACACTTCTATCACATGTTTAATCTCGAAGTCTTATGTTGACAACAGTATTGTACAATCTTTTTTGAGTTCTTATAAGTACAGTTGCAGACTTTCAAAGGGATATCTAAATTCATCTAGTCAGGGGTTAGAGATGGCTCAGCATTTAAGCTTTTCTAGAGATTCCAACTTGGATTCCCAGAACCCACATGGCATCTTTCAACTATCTGTAACTCCAGTTCTAGGGCACTTGACACCTGCTTCTGGGCTCTGAGGTTACCATGCACACACATGGTATACAAAATACAAGTAGGCAAAACACTCATAAACACAAAATATATGTCTTAGAAGTGATTTTTCAAATCACCTAGTCAAACAAAGAAACCAAATCACCTGACTTAATGTCTTACTGGAAGGCCACGTAAGTAGCACGTCAAATAATGATTTAAAATGCACTTTTAATCTAAATTGCACTCTCTATGGTACTACCACTTCTATATCCTTGAATAATCATCAAACTATAGAAGACAAAAAACAAAGATATATTTACCAGGAGAAGAAAAGGGAGAGCTAGTCCTGGCATAAGCCACTGAGGTATTCTGGTCATTTTTAGGCTGTAACTTCATTTGCTTCTGTTTCCCTTTTGGACTGCAAAAAAAATGACCATCTTTCTGTTATTAATTCAGTATAATAAATAATATGACACAAAATTCTTAAGGCAACCAAAAATGAAACTACCTAAAATCAAGCAAAATGTCTAAAATTGGTGATTTGACAAAGTTAAACTTCAATAATTGAAAAGATGAAAAAAATAAACAGTTAAAGGCATAGGAAAATCTACATGACAATAGCTTGGGTCACAAACTCCATTTTCTTGAGGAGACTTCCAGTACTTATTCATGAGCTTTCACAAAGGAGGTGACAGGCACAAAATGCTTTAAAGCAGCAAATGCTACCCCCATATGCTCTACCTGGGAGCTCTGCTGCTAGATAAGGAGCTGCTGCTGCTTCTCAGACGCTTTCTGTACCGTGGTCTTCTCCTCTTCTGACTCTGGATAGCAGACTTATATTCGGAGATGATATTTTTAATGTGATTTTCAAATAAGGCAGACAACCTCAGTGTCATGCTATAGATCTGGAAAGGTGCAAAGTACAGCCTTGCTTTAGCCATTATTTTAGTTTTAAGAAAAGTATGAGCCTATCTGGACCAACATGAACATCATCTATCTACTTGAAAAAGACATGAGGAATTAAGATGTCATTTTCATTAAAAAAAAAATAATAAAAGCTTTAAAAGATATTTAGTTCTGTGAAAGCCATGAACAAATCTTCATAGAACAGGAAAGTTTTACTGAAACAATATTCTGTAAGATAATTTATAATATGTACCATAAAGCTTTAAAGATATAGCTATCCTTTTGCTACTAATTTTACTACTGGTCATCTGTTGTAAGAAACCGTCAAGGGACTGTACACTCATAAAAACATGCTCAAGGATATTAACATTACCAGCAGTCATTATTTGTATACAGTCCAAAAATTATTTCTTTAAAAATCTAATTTTCTAGCAATAGGATACTAGTAAGGAAAAATGGAACAAAACCCCTAATAAATTATGAAATGATCAGCTATTGGAAAATATCAAATGTCTTATTTTAAACAATAATACAGACCAGAGCATCTACCAACCCTCATCAGAGAAATTTTTTGCTTCAAGTAAATAGCATACTTAATGTTGAGACCCCCAATTGATGAATGTGCAGGGAAAAAAAGGAATAAAAGTGCTCAGCCACAGACTTTTCAAGGTTCAGGAATCTCCAAGGAAGAGAGGGGAGAAAGATTTTAAGAGTCAGAGGTGGTGGATGACTTCAAAGAAATACCGTTTTGTAGACATAGCAAGACAGTTGCTCATAGGGACCCAGAGAATTTAAGAGCATGCATAAGACCTACACAAGTTCCAGAGAGATAAAATCCCAGCATAGAGGACAGGAAGGTTGATGTGCAATCCTACGAGTGGCTGAGGAGCCAGAGCCTTTAAAGGCTTGGAAGAGCAAGAAAGTCAGGGCCTTTTGTTTGGTTTTGTTTTAAGTGATATAAACCCTGGTGAGCTGACTACATAACAGAACAGGCCCCAATCAAAAGACTATCTGGGCGGTACACACTCACCTAACGAGGAATGAATTTAAAAAAAAGAGTATCTCAAAGTTGGGTGGGGGGTTTGACAGGGTACTAAGTATGTTTAAAATATAGTATATGAAATTCCCAAATAATTAGTAAAATTTGTCATAATACACAAGCAATAAGACTTGAAATGTGAAACCCAATGTTATAAAAGTATATAAATGTTAAATATTAGTATAGTCCTAAAGTAAGCACATTAAATAGTAACTATATATAAGAATGTAATAAAGTTTGAGATTTTAAAAAATATTTTCTATTTTTCTAATATTTTTTAAACTTTCTACAGAGACTGCATTACTCTAAAAGTTATGATGAAAGGAGAAAAAGCAAATAAATACTACAATGAAAGGAAGAAAACCAAAAATTGTGCCTACAGAATTAATGAAAATTTACCATATATAAAAAGTTGAAGCAGGTAAATATATGCATACCACATAACTAGTTGGACAGTTAGTTGGGTACTAGTGAATCCAAAAGAAAATATTACTATAACTATTTCTTGTTCTCAGAATATTTTCAGCTTTGATAATACATAGGGAAATATTTTACGTTAAGTATGGAAGAGATGAACCTTCCCAACAGGGTTCACTAGTTGTGATAGTAACAGGACTATCTGCATTGAGAGGCAATTAAAAGATTTCATATAAATTAATATTGTCAACTACGTTTCCTTTTATTAATTCATTACAGGGGAATTGAGTATCTAAATCATTAACCTTCTTTCTTTGTCTTTTCTCTGAAAATGTAATTCTCATTAAAGGTTCACGAAGGGTTAGATGAGAAAGTAAAAGCTGCTTAATTTCAGAATGATATTTACATAGGCCTTGAAAAAATCCAGAATTCAGAAAAGATACAGAGAATCAAACTTCAGTAATTGTGTCAAATAGTAGAAGATATTTGTTTACAACTCTTAAAATCTGCAGAAGGAAAACTGCCTGATATACATAACTGCCCATTTAATATTAGTTTCATACCCTTGACTTTTTATTAGAAGTATAAGCTTTGGAGTTGCTGAATATTTGGCGAACATCTTTATAAAATTCCAGAGGACTATCATAATTTCCTGATTCCAAAGTTTCTTTCACAGTGCTGAAGTCCATAGGTGTGTCTACAACATCTTGGTAATCCTACAAATGATAATGTGTTACATTTAAATACTCAAATTGCAAAACAATTCTAAATAAAATAGCATGGAGAATGACATTACCCACTGATGCAAGTTATTCTGACACAAATGCTACCTTTATTTTTACCAATCTATTCTCACTCCCAAACCAATTCCTTTGCATGTTTCTGAAAATGAGTTTAAGGGATTAGAAAAGTCATAGTCATTGGCTAGAAGTGATTGATGATATCTTGCCAAGTTATCTAAAGACAGATGATGAGATTATTCAGGTATAATTCCACAACTCCCCTCCACAAATTACCTACATATTTCCAAGCTCCTGAGTTATGACATTTCACGTACGCTGTTATTACATGAAGTCAGAGTTAACTGGCCATGCTTGTGCCCCATAGCCTCTGTCTTTGTCTCTATATGCAGCGGAAGCTGTCTTTAAACTTAATGATTCTCCCATGTTAGCCTCCCAAATATTAGGGTTATATTTCTGAACTATTACATTTGGCTTCTTCGTTGTTTTTGTTTTTGTTTTGTTTTGTTTTGTTTTTTTATTTCATCTAAAGTCTTCAGTCTCACTAATTCAGAACTTGGTTTGAATTCAATTAGGAGAAAAATAGTCCATTTTAACTTAAATCTTTCAAGTCTAGAGCTATCATATAGGATACTATCTGAAGTAGACATATATTACTACCCTGATTACATGAATTGGGGTATTCAGTCACTCATGCTATTTACAATTGATAAAAGTAAAACCATCCAACTTTCTCTGGGAAGAAAGTGAAGTACCAAAAGTAGTAGAGAAATATTATTATTATGAAGAGAAAAGGTTTTCCAAAGTATGAAAATATACAATTTCTTTAAATAGATTCCAAAATCTATTCAATTTCCTTGAATAGATTTCCATAAGTTTTAAAGACACCAAAAGTATATTCTAACAGTTTTTCATAGGGAATAATGTGGGAACATAAGTAATAAGACAAAATATCAAAATATTCAGATGACTATTTAAGGAAACCCCAGTGAGAATTATCATCTGTATAGAGCACACTGCATGTCCTCTGCTTTGATGTATGGCTTTATATCCATATCTACAAGGAACAACTATGACTTCATAGAACTGTGAAAACATACTGATTCAAAAAATAAAAGAATAAAATGACCAAAAACAAAATAAAGGTATAAAAAGAAACTAAGTGGAGTTGCAAAGGGGGACTGAGCAAAGTGAACAAAATTTGTGTGCATTATAAAAAATTTAGAATGTAATATCACAAAAAGACAATCTAAGCCTACCTCAGAAACAGATGGATCTTGTCTATCTGCAGGAACTGACTCTGAGGATTCTCCTTCTTGTTGTTGAGCCTATTAGGGTAAATAACACAGACTGTTTCCACATCACCACGACACAGAACAAGACTTGTAATGAAACTATGACTCAAGGCTCAAATA
The DNA here is from genome assembly GCF_011064425.1 of Rattus rattus. Taxonomy (NCBI): domain Eukaryota; kingdom Metazoa; phylum Chordata; class Mammalia; order Rodentia; family Muridae; genus Rattus; species Rattus rattus. Next base: position 62,936,204 of record NC_046172.1, read on the forward strand.
ACCACAAATAAAAACCTATTTTACTTGAAAGAATTCTGTATTCATCATATTTTGCTATGAAAAACCCAAGCTTTTTGTATCAAACTCAACCTTTCTATGAACAAATCAAACCTCATTGAATACACTGTTATTCATTTTCCTTTCCAAAACATACACATATATATTGCCAAGTATCTATAGTATTTGGAGTTGTCACATATGTGTACGGGACAAAAAAATCCTAGACATGGGGCTGAGCAGTGCATGCTTTTAATCGTAGCATTTTAGAAGACAGGAGGAACATGAGCAAAAGGTCAGTTTAGGTGTAAGTCCCAGGCCAGCCTTGTATACAGTGAGAAGACCCTTACTTAACAGTAAAATGTAGCTCTATACTCTAATTGTGACTATTATCTTTGTTGAAAAGCAATATTGGTATATGAATTAATCTAAGCAGCCATACTGATGATAAACTTACAATGAATTAAACAGGTTTGATATAATTATTATTACCAAGTATCAATAGTGTATAGAGGTGACATTAAAAGTTAGTAGAATACACTAAACAAATAAAGCATGAAGGAACAGAAAAGTGTTTTTTGTTTTGCTTTAGACAGGTTCTCACTAGGCAGTCCTGGCTGGCCTCGATTTCTGTGAAGATCAGACTACCCTCGAACTTCCAGTTACCCACTGGCCTCTGGGATTAAAGGCATGTGCCACCATATCCAGATGACTGGAATTCCTTTTAGAAACTACATAATTTTCATACTAAGTCCATGACAACTATTTTTAAAAAGTTAGGACAATAGAAAAGGATAGGGGAAGTTGTTCATGAACAGATACAAAGGAATAGTAATGGGAAATTGTCCTGTGGGCCATTATGTCAACAGCAGTATGCTTACTGGGTGTGAATGAGGATCCGCTGGCTGTCGAAAGGGCTCTGAGTCTTCCCGTTCATAAATGAGGCTCAGTAGCTCTTTGCATTGCTGTTTCCAAGCATCAGGATTGCACTTGAGAGACTGTCGTCTGCCTCGACATTTGGCCTAGAGATTTAAGATAATTACACCTTTCCTTAACTATTCCTTGATCTTCTCCTAAAAGTCTAATGTTATCAAAGTTAAGCTGCAAAGTGCTGAGTTAACCAATCTGTCATTCTAATGGCAGTCACTTGTATAAAACACAATAACCACTACTTTTATGTTTCTTAGTTTAAGTCATCATTCTGTCTTGGTCAAAACTAAATCGAAGCTAATGCCAACGATTCTGCTATTCTAAAATTAAGGAAAACCTAAAAAAAAAAACTACAGATAAGCAACTGTTTCCCCACTCCCCTCGCACATAAGCAGAACTTGACGTAAAATGTTGTTGGCCTATGGCCTGTATTTGGGAGCCTTATCTGTTTCTTGAATTGTAAAGACTGTTTATTTAAACAACATAATATAAGTATAAACAACATAATCTGTGTAGGCCGCCTGCTTTCCTTGGGGAATCTGGAACCAAGGTACAGGTTAGTCAGAAGGCGCCAACATAACCAGTCTTTAATAAAAGTCTTGGTAACTGAGTCACTAATCACATGCATGTTTTGTCTTTTCATTGCTGGGGAAACAGTGTGCTGTATGACCTCTCATAGGAGAAACTTATGGTTTTATCCAGACTTGCCCTGTATTTTTCCTGTGATTGGGCTGTATACTATACTGCTTTAATAAATCTAAATCCCACGTAAGCTATGTATTTGCTTCCAAAGTGCTAAGTTCCAAGTTCTAGCTGCTCTCGAAATTTGGGGTAAGAGTTTAGGATCTCTGACTCAGGAATCCTGGAAATGCATTGTTTTCAGTGAGTCATGTTTACTCACCTCCTTCCAGACGAAGTGCCAGGACCATCTGAATCTAAGTCAACCATTTCTGTATCCTAAATTAAAGGGGGTAAAACAAGAGATGCTAAGTTACATTTGAAGTGTTACAAAGTAGACGCACACCCATGAGGAACTGGCAAAGATGATGACAGCTAACTTTTCTTCATTGGATCAGGCAGCAGAACAAATGTGGGAGGGTTCCCTCCCACCGTTGCCAATATGCTGTTTACAGGTTAGAAAATACACTGGGAGAAGGACTGAAATGGCTTGCTTTCTAAACTAGAATAGGGGAGGAGGAAAAATGTGAAACTTTGTATTTAAATAAGTGTGAGTATATAAAAAACTTACTCTACGTGAATTCTATGTGACTCATTCATATGATATAATTACAAAATACTCCCAATTAAACATTGCTATTTCAAGAATTGGTTCCCTACAGGAAATATACATTTGTACTAATTCAGTTAAGCCTATCTATAAGAAACAGGCTTGATTAACACAGAATAGATACCCAGGTCCAACTAGTGAAGGGCAAAACAACTACACAATGGACACGGGAAATCAAGCTGTTAAAAATTTTGCCTTAACTTTTTATTCTAAGCAAAACAGAAGTAACAGTTTGTAGAGAAATTCTTATTATATCAAAACCTAAATTAAAATAATTTAAGCTAAAGGTTATAAAAGTACAAGGAAAAATGAATAATTTTGCTTGGATTTTTAATATGTTAATATTTAATTCCTATATCACATTGCCATTATTTATATAAATGACATTTAGGTGTATTAATATAGATTACTTTCTAGTCAGATAAGTTTTCACCAAGAAAAATAACCAAAAGAAATCAAATGCTTGGTGCTTTGTCTTTTTTTTTAAGGGCTTAAAATCTTACTGATTTTTGATCATGTAAATGCACTGAGTTTCAAGGGACGACTGGTTCCTTGTCTCACACCGCACTTTGTAGATAGCACCACCACATTTTTGATTTATAACATCGGAATCCAGGCCAAAAGAGCTTAATATAAAAGTTTCCAATATTTAGTCACCTTTCAAAAACTTTCACTATTTATAACCAATTACAGTATTTACACTAACACTATGCCTCAAAGACAGGAAGAAATACAGTCACAATCAAGCTGTAATCCTTACCTCCTCTAGATCGCTGCTGTTGGGATTTTCCGCTTTGATTTTATTGTAAGTATCCAAAATATCAGTACAGCTTTGATCCCTAAGAAAGAAGGTAAGTAAGGCAAACTACATTCCACTATTTAAGAAATCGGATATTAGTCTCTATAGAAGATGACAGTCCTTACCCAATAAAGCGAAGGAGGACATCAGTCACAATCTTGGCTGCTTTAACTATAGGACTATCTGGCTCATTGAAAGTCCTAGCATTATGCTCAATATAACGTACCTCCCACATTAATGCTGATATTCTCCTATGAAGTAAAAAAAAAGTGTTAGGCCAGAATACAGCAAATACAGAGGCGAATGCCAGCAGCAAACCAGTGAACTGAGAATAGGACCCCCGCTGAAGGAATCAGAGAAAGAACTGGAAGAGCTTGAAGGGGCTTGAGACCCCATATGTACAACAATGCCAAGCAACCAGAGCTTCCAGGGACTAAGCCACTACCTAAAGACTATATGGACTGACCCTGGACTCTGACCTCATAGGTAGCAATGAATATCCTAGTAAGAGCACCAGTGGAAGGGGAAGCCCTGGTCCTGCTAAGACTGAACCCCAGAGAAGGTGATTGTTGGGGAGGGCGGCAATGGGGAGGGTGGGGAGGGAACACCCATAAGGAAGGGAGGGGGGAGGGGATGTTGCCGGAAACCGAAAGGAATAACACTAAATGTATATAAGAAATATTCAAGTTAATAAAAAAATTGTTAGTATTGGCTGATATATTTGAATTATATTCTAAGAATATGCATTATTAGACTATGAGGCACTTTATCATTGTTTATCTAAAGTATTTCAATATATGTCAATATATGACACATATATTATGTGACTTATGCAGGCTTAGAACATCAGCATGGCTCAATGAATAACCTGAGGACCAGAGCTGGATGCTCGGGATCACATAGTAGAAGGAGAGAAGCAACACCCGAAAGTTGTCCTTTGACCTCTCTGAGTGTGCAGTACTATGAATGTGGTTCTTCTCCAACATTCACACACATAAATAAATGAAACAAAAAATAACAAAAGTGCATTGGTAAATCAAAATCACATTTACTTTAGGGAAAGGGACCAAAAAAAAGTAGGAAAAAAACCTATATTGTGGAAAATAACACACTTTCATCTAGCTCTGCTTGAAATATCAAATGAAATCAATACCTATTTTATAAAATATGCACATTTCTCAGGTCCCAGAGGCAGACTAACTAGCTCATGGAATACTGAAGTCACTGTAAAGTGAACAGGACTTAACAAAGGACCAAGAACTGACCTCCAAAGTCCTCTCCTAATAATTTCTCTCCTAAGCCAAAATAAAGAACAAAATAACTTGGTCTATTTATATATCTGGCAATTAAACTGAATTACGTATTACTGAATCCCATAGGAGGATTTTAAAAATTTAGCATATTCACTGGAGCATCTTGATCATGAGGCATTAATAATATACTCCCTGATCTGCCTTTAGTAAACTCAATTTAATGGGGTTTTTGTTTCATACAATTGTGCTGCGTATGTTTTCCACTCTATCTTTTTTTCCATATAGAGTTTTAGTTTGCACATGTGACAATAGAAAGAACTTTGGAGTTTGGTTTTTGGATGACTAGCTCAGACATCAAAAAGCAGATCTTACAAGGCACAAGAACCACAAAACTATGATTTCTCTAATAAACTATAAAACAAAACAAACCTGTAAAAGCGATTTTCAAGTCTTTGTTTGATGGTATTGAGGTCAGTTGGATAAGCAACTACAGTACAATACAAGGGGTAGGCACTGAGATCCACTGGAACAGCAAACGGGCTGGCAAAATCTATAGAAGTCACCAAAATGTTTAAAACCTAGTTACTAAACAGACCAACATTTCCTGTTAGCTCATATTCACATATAAACAAGAAGGAAGGGCAATATACCTAATTTTTAAGACAATAATGCTTCAAATAATAGATATGTCACATTTTCTTTGTATATGACATCTTTGAAGCATATAATGAAGTATTGGTTCAAATTTGATAAAATGAAACAACATGAAGTGAGACACTTGCCAAATTTCTATGTCTTTCCTGAATAAATACCTAACTTCTCTGGTGATATAGTTCAAAAAATAAAACTATTTATGTGGGTAAAATATATTACTCACCCACTGTCTTACCAAGAAACCCCTCTAAAGTCAGGCTCAGAAAATAGCTAGTGAGCCAAAATGACTCAAAAAAAGCAAAGGACACTTTGTGCTTGTCTTCATTATTCCCAACCCCCACCCCCTGTCTCCAGAGCAATGAAAAAGTTTACTAGTTACTACCATAGCCAAGCATTTAATAATGTTAACATTAACTTAAATCATTGTGCCTGTTGAATTAAACGTAAAGCACACTGTGATGAACTATAGCTGTGCAGACTTTAAGATTCTGCTGGCCTTTCATGCTCCCCACTTGTGTCCCAGTCGTTTTTCATAATCACCATACCCAGGGAAAGAAGGTTGTTGATGCCCTGAATAACTCGTTCACACTCCTCGTCTCTGGAATGAGCCCCCCACTCTCCTTCCTGGGGTTTGTACAGTAATGCCGTTAATTCTTCCTGGGACACAGGAATACCAGCACCAACTTCATCTGGAAAAGCAGCTGGGTACAGAATAAAAAAATTCCAAAAGAGTAAGTTTCCAACATCAAACTGTTGCAATTTGGCTTTTCTAGGGATTATTAATGCATCTTTAAAGGTATATTTACTTCCTTCTGGAATTGGCTCCATATCCCAGGGGCTCATCTTTTCTCTTTCATTATTGTCCCAGCTATCAACAAAAGAAGAAGATGCCAATCAGATTCCCAAGCATTTCCATTCATATAGTAACATTATTTGCATGATTTCTTGAAGGTGAAATTCAGAAGAAAAGCAACATAATATTTATGACACTACAACTCTGCTTACAGATAGACAGTATTGCACCCCTGATAGAGAAAACCTGCTTCACCAATGTAAAGGTTAAGAGGGCAGAAGCCCACTGTTCATAGTAGTCATTTCTTTGCTGATGAAGAATATATCTAAAATTAATCCACAGGAAAGGTTCCAATGATGCATTAGAAAGACAAATGTTGGGGTTGGGGATTTAGCTCAGGGTAGAGCACTTGCTTAGCAAGCGCAAGGCCCTGGGTTTCGTCCTCAGCCCCCCCCCCCCCGAAAAAAAAAGAAAGACAAATGTTGATATAATGGAACACCTAGTATTTGTCAGAGGCACAAATGAAGTAGACTTACTGAACACTGTAACACTGGAAAGAGCTATCAGGATATTCTGGCTGAAAAGGCTGCTGACTTTCCACAGTTCCAAACCACCAGGCATCATCTATTATACTGCGGAATCTATCACCTAGAATGAATTAAACAAAGACAATGAGCTCTGTTCCCATTCAAATTACGATGTCTTTTTAAAATATAGAAATTGATTGTCTTTATCATCATCATCATCATCATCACCATCACATATAACTCATAAATTTTATAAATCTGGTTTGGTAAGAGATTAGAAATAATATAATAAAATATTTAAAATATAATATTATAAAATACTACAAAAGTTTGTGATATGGTCTCTCTTAAAGCATCCTATTGCACTACTATATTCTCCCTTCTTTTTGTGATTATGTGAGTTGGTACAGTGAGTGACGTAGGCCTTGTCACGAGCGCTACGATATGCAGAGCATTCAGAAGACACGGGTGAAAATAAAAGGGGGATTCAGCTTATTCACTGGAAAAATTGACATCCCAGGCAGGAAGGAATATGATGGTGTGAGAATTCAGTATATTACTGAGAATGAGGAACAACCTAAAAATTATGAGTTACTTTTGGTATTTCCAATTTTGTACCTTCATTCTAAAACTGCACATAGGGGAGCAAAATCATACAAGGTAAATGAGGGTAACATGATGTTTACTTTTTGTTTGCCTTATACATTTGACTCTTTGGGAATGGGAGAGGGACCATGTGAGAGATGGAAGGAGGGAAGCAGTGTTGTTGGGATGCAAAGTGATCAAATATATATATCAATGAGAAAAACAACAGGGTTAATACTGTACTCCAAGGGTAGTAATTACAAGTGACAGTTCTATACTTACCAATCTGCCAGTTCCTTTCTTTGGCTTCATTATAAAACTGATGTAACACAAGGAAATCAATGACATCTGGCATGTCATGATACCTACACCGAAAAGAAAGCACAGTAGCATGTAATACTATCATATAATAACACTTATCACATGTACCATTTCCAAGGATAAATATTTGACATTGTAAAATTTTGTAAGCCCCATGGTCTCCATAGTGCGTTTACTTAGCTAACATAAAGATATCAATAAAGGTTTTAAAAACTTAGTATGAAGACCTTCATTAAGATTGAAAAGGAAATGGTTTGCCAGTCCTAGTGGCACATATCGTTAACCTTGGCACTTGGGAAGCAGAGGCAGGTAGGTGGATCTCTTCCAAGGCCAGCCAGGGGTACAAAGTGAGATCCTGCCTCAAAAACTATGCATTGATAATTTTTTTCATTCCCTTTGATCGCAAATTTAATTCCACAAACAGTTGTTTACTTATTATTTGTATTATTAACAAAAATAGCACCCACTACTATGCTTCAGGCTTTGATTCCTAAGACAGTATCAGCATTTAAGGGTGTCCATTTTACATGAGCAGATTAAGTAACCTGCTTTGCTCGTATCAGTCTACCCATGTGCATTTACTCATTTATTCTTGCATATCATAACAGTATATAGAGCAACAGGAACTAAATTCTAATTTAGAGTTGTAAACCAGTATTTTCCTCTCCCAATGTTTTTGAGGCACTAACTGAATATTAAACACATTAGTAACGATGCACATTAAAATTCATACAAACAAACAGAATCAGAAACAGCTACTTACTTAATGGAAAAAGACTCTCCAGTCATTTTGCCTGAAATTGGATCCAAAAATGCAAGTTTCAAGCAGCATAGTGTAGGTGGTCCAATCTCATATTTGATTCCTACAATCTTAACAAATTCTTGCTCCTATACATAGAAACACCAATGTATTATTTTTCTTTATATAACTATCTTTCATAAACATACTTCATTGTTACCCAAATAACTTAAGCATTATCTGAATATTAAACTGTTATTCAATAGTGTCTAAACTAGCAGCAGTAGCAATAAAAAACTTTTATTTTCATTTAAAGATATTTCAGTTCTTTTATCGGGGTGAGGGTAGCTTCAAGACATGGTTTTTCTATGTACTCTTGGGTATTCTGGAATGCACTCTGCAAACCAGGCTGCTCTCGAATTCTCAGAGGTCTGCCTGCCTCTGCCTCCCAGGTGCTGGGATTAAAGGCGTGCATCACCACAGGTTGGTTATATTTTTTATTTTTAACTAAAATTGATTTACACCACCTCCCTGCTTCCTCCTCCTTCTCCCTTCAGCCCCTACCATGCCCCTCTACTCTCAAACTACTTGGTTTCCTTTTCTTTATTAAAATTAAATGCGTGTGCGCGCGTGTGCATGTGCCCACGCCCCCCCCACACACATACACATACACATACACATACACACACACACACACACACACACAAATATAACTTGCTGAATCAAAAAGTCATCTCACTATCCATCAGATAATAGGAACTACACTAAGTTGAAGGTAGTCTCTTGAGCCTTAACAGTAAAGCCAGTGAGATGATGATGACTTAGTGGGTAAAGGTGATTGCTGAGCAAGGCTGGCAACTTCAGATAATCCCCAGAACCAATAGTTTGTGAAAAGAAACAACTTTCAAAAGTTGTCTTCGAACTTCCACATGTATGCCACACCAAGTGAGTATCTAAACACTCATGCACATGCATATGAAAGCCAATTGAACAAAGAATCGCAAAAAGAATACTAAACAAGTTGACATTTATGGTGGGGCTATAAACAAGACTAACCAGCAAAACCTTTAAGGAAGCATTCCAGAATTTATGATCTTAAGTATTACCCTTAATTTATAGGTCTTGGGTACACATCAGTCAAATGTTCTTAAAAATGAAAACTTGTGACATTTCTCAAAGACACAAACTCACAGCAAACTCTCTGTTCCTTTCTGCTCACCTCTTCCTCAGTGATTCCTGAATCTTGGTGTGAGAACTGTGTTGTACCTGTAACAGTGATCTACAACTCTGCATTTTAGAAAGCAGCAGACTTGAAAGGGTAAAGCTCACTAGGCCTCAACCCTGAACTCTATAGGCAATTCCTTAATGCCAAATGTGGGAGAAATAGTCTTCTCCAGGGACAAGAATACCGATTGTATGCATACAAGAGAATTCTAATTCCAAGTGGTCAGCCCTGAAATCCTACACATATAAGTAACATAAAAGCTAAACAGACATTTATAAACATACACACATGCACGCACGCATGCACGCACCACAGCAATTAAAAAAATAAATGAATTTGAAAGAGCAAGGGGGCACATAGAAGGATTTGGCAGGACGAGAAGGGTGAAACAATGTGATTATATTATAATCTCAAAAATAAGAAAAAATTATTTAAAAATAATGAGGCAATAATGAGACTGTCTCGTTAAAAAGAAATCACCCACACTATTAGTGAAAACAATATATAATCATTCAGACTTACGTACATGTTTGAAATGACAGACATTTTAAGCATATGGTATTTTAATATTACAATCTTACAGTTTGTTGTTCATATTTAGGAAATAAAGAACTAATCTTCCTGGATACAGTGACTTAAGCCCATGCTTTTATATCTTACACATACTACCCTCCTATAATTTCCTAGCACCACAGAGATATGAACAGAAATAAGACAGAAATCTTATCCATTCCCTTGGTTCAAGGAGAGAGTATTCAAGTATCATCTGATTTTGAATAGATAAGCAGGCAGTAGAGATAATCCTATAAAGGTGACTTGATAAGGTATTTTAACATCTAAAAACATTAATGTTTTATCTGCAAATGCCTAAACTAAATATCTAATTGAATATCCAGACTTTTATCATTAAAGACAAACAGCAACTCTTCATTTTCCATACAAAAATCATATTAAAATTGCCCTTTGTTTTTTTCTAAGCCAGAAAAAAAAACAGACATAAAATTCAAATAAGAAAGATACACACTTATGTCTGCCTGTACAACTTTTATATCTGACAAAGAATGAATTCATAGTAACTGACCTAAAATTCTTCAACATAAAATAACTATCTTTCTTGATATTTATATTATTATATCAGAAGAGATGATCCCACAGAATATAAGCCTCTAAGCCTCTTGTGCTTTCTGATATTTAACCTAAGTACAAAAACTATGAGAATGTCTGCAGTTCACTGGGTTTACTCTGGAATATACACAACTGTTGATAATGTCAAATACTTGAAACTTCTGCTTTTCTGAAGTTGAGGAATGGTAAAAACAAGAGGACCCAAAGCTTACAGGAAAATAGGGCTAATAAGAGAATACACAGGCTAAAAATTGTTTAAACATTTATTTTACGTGTATGCCTGCTTTACCTGCAAGTGTTTGTGTGTACTAAGTGAATGCTGGCTGGCTGGTGGAAGCCAGACAAGGACATCAGATCCCTTGGAACTGGAGTTAGTGATGGTTGTGAGCCATCACGTGAGTACTGGGAACTGAATGCAAGTCCTCAGTAAGTGTTCTTACCCACGGAGCATTCTCTCTAGGTCCATAACATATTTTTAAAAATAATGTTCTGTTTCGTGCTGTTTGATATTGATTCTCACACTAGGTTAGACTGATTTGTAATTCACTCTGTAGTCTAGACTGGCTTCACTTCCCAGCAGTTCTGCTTCAGTTTCCTAAGAATTAAGTTTACAGGTATGACGCACTTTACCCTAGCACATAAATTTTAAGAAATATATATTATCCATTTTATAAAATAGCATGCAGTAATTAATTTTGGATATAACACCACCAAAGCATCCATGAAACTGAGACAAAAAAAAAGCTTAAAGCAATTCCCAAACTCTTTCAATTGAATTCATGCCTATCCGGCAAACTTACCCTGAGATCCATTTTGTTCCATGGCTGTTTTTGTAAATTAACACTATATATTTTTGATTTCCTTACAGCTCGCACATAAGCTTCATGTCCTTGTCTAAAGTAAATAAGCTGAAACGGAAAATGATGTATCACAATGTCACATTCTATTTTAACTCTACACATAAAATAATCACTACTAAAAAAATTCCCTGATCAAATGATGTTCATTCAACACTCATGCCTATTTCCCCCTGTGCTGTTTTTACACTGCATAAATATGCAGTTTTTTTCTCCCAAGCAGCTGCAAAAGTCAACTGAAGAAAAGAGAAGCCCATGAGAGAGAAAAACAGGTCTCAAGGAAGGGGGAGGGGAGGGCAATAAGACACCTGTGACATTAAAGAAGAAAGATGAACACTAAGAGTGGAAGGGTCCAAGGGGAGAATTGGGGCAGAAAGATGTGAGAGATGAGACTAGGAGGGGGAGTCAACCCAAACAAAACAATCATGAAAGTACCCTAGGGAAAGTTATTACGTTCCATAGTTTAAAATTTAGATACTTAGAATACTACTTATAAGCTTAAACAATTTGTTGAAATGCAGCCAGTTTTGTAAACATCTATCATGAGGTTTTTTCTTTAGTGTGAGGCTGCCTAGGAAAATGACTTCATACAGTATTTAAATGAAGTAATTTTAATGATAAATTGAAAGTGTTCTGTTGGAAGCATTCATGTCAGCACTAGCTGGCCACTAAAGAAAATGAATTCCTCCCTGAGCCCCTTATGGTCTTACAGCCACAGTGACAGCCTTTGAAGCAAGTTCCCTTCTTGTCCTCAATGAAATGCTCCTAAGTTGTCAGTTCTCCATTCTCAAATGCAGGGGTTGGTTGTTGCTCTGAACACACACAGAGACTCACAAACACCCTCCAGCCCCACCCTTGCCACACCCACCCAGAGAATCTGAGACCTTACTTGGGAAACATATCATTGTAGATACAATCAATCAATGAAGAGTACTTGAACTCAGAGCAGATGGACGTGATCCCTAAACTAGTGACTAACCAGATAAGAAGGAAAGTTGGGTACAGAGAGAATTGGAGGGATGACTGCATTTGAAGGTAGGAAAGATACTGAAGTAATGCTGCCACAGGTCAAAGAACACTAAGGATTCTGAGAACCACTGAAAAGCTAGGGGAGGGTTAGATTTGAGAGAGAAACACAATTTACCAATGCCATATTTTAATGTTTACCTTTCAAAATGGTGATAGACTAAATTCCTATTATGTAAAGCCAAAAAGAATACATGAACATACTCTATCAATCAAAAGGTGAAAAATTTAAATATTAGTAAAATAAAAACCATAGAAGTTAAAAATCTAAACTAAGCACATTGTTATATAGTCATTCTAATTATATTGACAAAACATCTAAGCACAAGTTACTGGATGAAATCATAACGTATTAAAATGTAGTATTTCCCTTTAAGGGAAAGTAGTATAATACACACTCTCTCTCTCTCTCTCTCTCTCTCTCTCTCTCTCTCTCTCTCTCTCTCTCTCTCTCTCTCCACAATGTAGGTGTGAGAGTTCACATAGAAAGCCATATGGGCAAACCAGAATTTCGCAGTTTGCGAGGACATTTAAAAAGAAGCATTCTAAGGAGAAATAATTTTTTATGAGTATGGTTATTCTAGGCAAATAACAAGGGCTTAATAGTTAGACAAAGTAGTAAGTAGTACCGTAATTAAAAAGTGATTACATGAACAGTAGTAGACTCCTTTATAAGCGCTAGAACTGAACGTTCTTACTAATAGTGAATTTTATTAAATTCAATATTGGAGAATTATTAAATCTTTCTTTGCCTGATTATAAATGTGTATCTACACTTATTAAATCACAGGCTCAGTAATTATCATTTAGCACAGGTATTCACCTTTTGTGATTCTAGAATGGAACATCACAAATGAGTTGGACAACACTGATAGGTACTCGACCTAAGACATGCTTGCTTTAGAATATTCTACCTGGTTGGATTTTCTAAACAATAGTTGTTCTTCAATGAAGACTCAAAGTACTACTCAATTCTATAAAGTCACAATGAAAATAAAATCGACTGTTTTAAGAACTTTAGAAATCAATCATGAATAAATTTAACTCCACCTTCATCTATCATCTATGCTGACTACATTATACAAGATAAACAAAGGATGCAAAAATTAATTATATTGAGTCATGTTCTTCAAGAAATATACAGCAGAACAAAGAAAGGAAGATAGAACATATGTAACAATATGAATTTCCTGAAGCGGGCAAGATGGCTCACACAGGCATTTGAGCTGTGTGACCTGAGTTTAATCCCTAGAACCCATGTAAAAGGTGGAGAAAGAATGACTCCACGGAGCTATCCTCTGACCTCCCTATGTGCTCTATAGCACACGTGTTACCTCTATTATGCACAAACACTCAATAAAATGGTTAAAAAATACAATTGATATAAGAACCCAAGACTGAATGATGTTAATTTTTCTTTTTATTATAAAAGCAAGTTTTCTGTAATTATTGGTTTACTTTATGTGCTTACATGAATGTATCTGTGTACCATGTGCGTGTCTGGTGGCCACGGAGGCCAGAAGAAGGCATCAGATCATTTGGGACTGGAGTTACATACAAATAGTTGTAAGCTTCCAGGTAGGTGTTGGAAATAAACCTAGATCCTCTGAAAGAACAGTCAGTGCTCTTAACTGCTGGGCTATTTCTCAAGCCCAATGTTAGTGTTCTTAAAGCTCCAAGAGAAAGGAGTCAGCAATTACCTCATCTCCCATCTGTGGGACAAAAGGAGAACGTCGTGGTATGGTATCCAAGATCCACTGAGGGGCAAGCCATTCTTCATTGGGTTCGCCTGCCATAGAAACAAGTCCCCCTTTCTAAAACACAACAAACAAAAAACCCAATTACGGTACTTATAATAGTTTTAAAGAACAAATTCATGAATAGTAGCATCAAAAAGGGAGGAAGAAATTACTAGTGGCCCAGGCAACTTGAGATTCTGTCCGAAAAAGTACACAAAAGAGCTGGTGTATATATAGTTCAATTGTAGCATGTCAAGCAGTAGACTCAACCCCTAGTACTTAGATTTATTAAAACAGTAGATTATTCTATTAGCATATTAATACCTCTTAAATTGTATAATAATCAGTATTTTATTTGTTGATGCCATTTTCATTTTAGATATATTGGCATTTAGAGAACTGTGATTCTTTTATAGTAGAAAGTATAGAAATGGCATATCCTTGTTATAACATTACCATATAATCAAATTCAAAGAACTTGTAGATTAAAGCATTATGGCCCCTACATTAAATGAATAGTGAGGGAAAGAAAGGATAGTGGAGTCAGACAAAACACAAGTTCATTGAACTCTACCATTCTATGAGTGAAATGCATAAAGGAATACAAATTTCTAATTGGGTAATAACGAGGAAAACCATTTGATTTCATTATGGCTAATTCTCATAAAATGTTGCTACATTCTAATAAGCAGTTGTCAGTGTTCTGGTTTAATAACATATTGTAAACATGACATTTAAGTGCTAACTTTGATAACAAGAAATTAAATTTTTTAAAATCAACTTACATTTTATTTAATTGGCTTCTAAGACAAGGTCATTTTTAGAGAAATATCAAATGCCGCTATTAAAAACTCAAATACTAGCGGCAAAAATAAAGAATTCTGTATTACGAACCTTTTTTCTAGTTTGCTTAGGCTTCTTCTGCCTATCTTCTGATGACTTCACATTTTCATCCTCAGAGCTGCTGTATATTTTCTGTGTTGCCTGTCTTGTTTGCCTTTTGGGAGGTTGCAAATTAATCCCAGCATCTGCTGTCCAATCAGAATACTCACTTGATGAATCACTGCAAATAAATCAAAATTATTAATACCTAAGTACAGGAAAGGAGTAGTTTTACGTCATAACAGAAATAGGATCTTTTTTTACCCATGAACAGTGACAAGGATTGAAAAAGAATGAAAACAATACAGAATTTTGATCACTATTTGATCTTCATGAAATGCTTCTTGAATAAAACTTAATACTTAATTTTCTTGAACAGGGATTTTAAATCCCTGTTCAAAGGACAAACTTATTTAAAATAAATATGAATCTTATTGCTGAAATGATGACAGAGATATAGCTTTAATACTGAAATAAGCCAGGTGTGGTAGCGCTCGCCTCTAATTCCAGGGGCAGGGAGGATGGATCTCTGTGAGTATGAAGCCAGCCAGCTGTACATAGTGAGTTCCAGGATAGCCAGAGCTACATAGTGAGACCCTGTCTCAAAAACACAGAATCTAAAATACTTATATAAAGTTGCAAAGAAGCAGAATCATAAATGTAAAAGGCTTATTTTACAGACAGAGGAAACAAAAACTCCCAAGTGATATCTACAGAATGTACTGGGAGTCATGAAAAAACATATGTTCTGTAGGCTTCAATTGCAGAACTCTATTATGTGATATTATTTTATCTATGCTTTTGTCAAACTCCTACAAAACCTTAAATTCATATTAAATGCTGGATAATTTGGGGCCGATCAAATCCATGAAAACTACCTGGAAGAACTTTCGCTTTGCCACTCAACAACAGGGTCTTCTGCGGAAGCATCACTTGTGCCAACTGTTTCATCTTCCTACAGTAAAGAGACAGCAATTCAAAGTCATGCTAAGTGGTAGTTTAATATAGGAAAAAACCTACTTGATTTCTAATACTTTATTGCTTCCCCAAACATTCTACTTAAAATGCACATTGTTATTTCTGTACATATCTGTCAATTTTACAAACAAGCCTACTGGGTATTTTACAAGATCTGGTATTATACTGCTTACTGATATAAAACAATTATATTTCCTTGCAAAAACTGTTTAAACCTTAAAATACTTATAACTTACTTAAATGCTAAAAAAAATAGCTTTAAACCATTACATGAGTATTCTTTTACGGTCAAGATATTATTAATGGAAAAAAAGGAAAATATTACTTTAAGAACCATGAAGAGCACAAGGAAGAAAGTACTATACAATAACTTCAATGTGAATGAATCTCTCACTATGCACCTAACACAGTTCTTAAAAGAACAATAGCAGTGGAGAAAGAGGAACAAAGAGGAAAAGAACTGCTATATGCACTGTTCATTGTCACAATGAACACAGGTCTGAGATAACTCTGCACTTACTGATCTATGGAATAGGTAGTCAGTAAAACAAGAAAGTGGATATGTAAGCCAATTACAGAGCGAATCAAATCTGGGACTGTTTACCTTATTTCTATTATTTATGTTACATTTCCTTCCACTTCTAGGGAGATTTCCTTTAATGACAGTATCACTGTCGTATGCATATGTCATTGGCCTATGTTTTGCAAATTTCCAAGATTGTATCTTAGGTAGAAATCAGGAAAAACAACTGAAAGGGCTAAATGGGATAACCAAATCTATCTCAAGTGCCTTATTAATGAATAAACCTCTACTTTAGTCGATTGAAGAAGACTTTCAAAAATTAAACCAGAACGGATGGCACAAAATAAAAATCAACAAAAACGGGTTGGGGATTTAGCTCAGTGGTAGGGCGCTTGCCTAGCAAGCGCAAGGCCCTGGGTTCAGTCCCCAGCTCCAAAAAAAAAAAAAAAAAAACGCTCTACTGAATAAATAGTAGCTCTAACCTCTGAGGAGCTGTCTGAATCTCCTTGTACACCTGAATTTTGAGATGATGCCTGTGAATTATGCTCTATGTTCGACCTTGTTAGGTAAGTATGCTGTCGTTTGCGTTGTGTCCTCCGTAATGACCTTCCACAGCTGGGCTGATAATCATTCTGCAAAGGAAAAGGAAAAATAATTTAAAAGAATAAAGAGCACAAAACTGAGTACATATAGAAAAACACATCTATTAAGCAGGGGACAGGGTAAAGGATGAAGCTAAATTACCAAAGGTAAAACAATATATAAGTATAACTATAATTTACTTTTTACTAATACTGGCTATTATTTTGCAACCTTTGTGATCAACTGACAGATCTTTCTAAAGAACTAGGTTGTAAGAATTTGGCCATGTAGAGCTCATATATGGCACATTATTCTCAATTATCTTAGAAGGAACAAACATCTGTATTACATTTAATGTAATTTTCAAATGTACTTTATTTCTTTAAAAGAAATATAAGAAAGTATATTTAAATATTAACAAGGCTAATTATATGTAATCATTTATACTTCTTTCATTCCAGATTAGCATTGTTAAGATTCTTCAGGTTTATAAAACATCTTTCGAATCAATTTAACACAGTTTTACATGGTTCTTTACACCTGTACGACCAGCACTTGGGAAACTGAAGCAGGTGGACTACAGTACATTTAAGGCCAGCCTGAGCTAGAGTGACACCCTGGCTCAAAATACAAGATTGTGTGTATTGTCTCCTTTTTATTTTATGAGTTAGTGTTTTGACTCTATGAATGTCTATATATCACATGAATGTCTGGTGACCATAAAGGACAGAAAAGATCATTGCTTTCTCTAGAATTGGAGTAACAGATGATTTGGGAGCCATGTGGCATGGTTCAGGGAATCAAACCTGGGTACGCAAGTCAAAGCACCCTAGTGATCTTAAATACTGAGCCATCTCTCTAGTCCCACAAAAAAAAAAAAAAATAAGAATCAAGAGAATTGGCAGGCATAAACTAAACTCTAGAAAACGTGTAAGACTCAAAAGTAATTCACATATAAAAATAATATTCAAACCAGGTGCAGTGGCCCTCACTTATAATCCTAAACCTTGGGAGTAAAGGCAGGAAGTAGAAGAAGGAAGATGTGGAGTTGAGTAGTCCAAGGCTATCCTCAACTACATAACTGTTCAAGACAAGCCTGGGTTGTATGAGACATGGTCTCAAAAACAGTAACAACAACACAAAGCAATATTCTAGCCAGTTCACAGAACCATGCAAGGTATGCTATCATCTTTAACCCCCAGAATAAACCGCTTTCTGACAGAGAATTAGGTCTTGCCTAGCACATGCCTGTACTGCCAGAATTCAAGAGGCCAGAGGCAATAGGAGAATTACAAGTTCAAGATTAGCCTGGTCTACATAGTACGTTCCAGAAAGACCCTTTAAAAAACACTTAGTGCACAGAAACATGCATCCAAGTACACTAGCAAGAATGTATGCCATGCTTAACTTCTTTTATCTCATTGGAGCTTACTCCTGCTGTTTGTGAACGATGGAAAATGGATAATTTTAGTAGTAGCAGGTAATTCACTTGATATCCTAACTACAGTTGTGATATCAATTCAACATACAAGTTTAAAAAGACTTTTAATTCGGGGCCAGGCTGGGTGGCATTAATCCTAGTACCCAAGAGGCAGAGACAAAGGCAGGTGAATCTATGTGAGTTCAAGGCCACCCTTGAGCATAGCAATTTCCAGGTTCTCCATGAGACCATTAATAAAAGATTAGATAAACAAATAAAACTTTATCTAATATCAACATTACATTATCTAATATCTATATGTAGAAATCATTAGTGTTGATAACACCACACAGAAAAATTTAGCCTTAATATGTCATTAGGATCAAGTAAATTTAAAAGTCTTCTAAACTAGTCTTGAAAGGCCAGTTTTTTTTCCTTATTTGTAAATATATTGTCCAGACTGATCTCAATTCTCATTATCTTCCCTACCCCATGCTCCAAAATGTTGGGGTTCCAGACATGCACCACCACGTCTGGTTCCCTTTCACCTTCAACATATCTGAAAATGTCCAAATCCTGGCCTAAATGCCTAAGCGCTTATACACCCAGCCTAAAGCAGAGCAATTCATCCAGATACCGAGCATTCCCAGGTAAACCTTATAACTGGCATATCATAAACCGGAAAGGAAACTTCTCATATTAGAAATTAAATAAGCTAAAAACAACATAAAAATTTAAAGCCACTTTCAAAATCATGTGCAAATATTTTAAGATATGTATGATAATTACCACTAATTTTATGCATTAATATTGAAAAATAGTGAAAAATTCAGAATATATTGCTTAGCTCTTATTTAAACAGTGAAAATCATTGAAGACTCTCCCAATAACCAAGTTCTACAGTGGTGTTGCAATTTGGAAGAAAGTGTTTACATTCTAAGGCCTTTTAAACTGATGAATGAGAAATATTAATAAGCTCATTAGACCTAATGCAGTGCAGGTCTCCTACCCATTACTTAGCAGGATCTACTGGGACATGAATCTAGTACTTCCCGATGTAAAGATTAGATTTTGTTTACATTATTAGGTCGGTTAGGCATGGGTCTGCAGTAGAGGTCAGCAAAGTTTATCTGTGGAGGGCCAGAAATGTAAGCATGTCTGGCTTTCTAGGTCAGATAAGTACTCAATTTTGTCTTTATACATAACATAAAAATAGCTAAAGGCAAGCTACTTCAATAACATTTAATTAAATGAAAACAGATAGGATTTCATCTATGAGCTTGTCAACCTCTTATTTAATGGATCTACCATTAGTTTTAATTGGGATGAATGATCAATAAAGTTACAGGTGCACGTAACCATATAAAAATGATATTTCAAAACACATAACATAAAAAACAACCTTTTTTTATTTTATTTAATTTTGTTTCTATAAGTGACTCTATAATTAGGTTCCATATAAGTAGACACCAACTTAACCAGCCTCTTGATGCATAGCTGTTCCCTGTCACATAACCTGTATTTGCAAACACTGGATTCCAACTTACTCTTTGGATAGGATAAGATGGCTTTTTCTTCTTTTCAACAGTATAAAGACTAACTTCTAGGTCACCTTTTGCATTTCGACATTCTTCTTGTACCCTGATAAAATATTGCAGATCAAAACAGTAAAATAACCCAGTAGTTTAAACATCAAATCTCAAAACCTAAAAATTTCAAAATATAAAGTTGATCATTTTCATCATTTCCTTGTATATGGCAGCACATCTGCGACCAACTCCCTCCCCACTCCCACTGGGTTTTCCCCACTCCCAAGACTGCTCAGCAGTTTCTGTTCATTTTCCTATTCCTCTGGGGTCTGAGAACCTCTCATCTCTGCTATGATGTCTATGATTTTGTCTGCTCATTTTGTTAGGTGGGGTTACACAATATTTGCTCTTTTGTAGATATCTTCTTTCACCAGGGAAGATAGTTTCAATTTTTGTTCATGCTATAACAGTTTCCAGAACGTGATCTAAGAAATACCCCTGTATGATTCTATCATACTCGTTTACTGATTGAAATTTGATTTTTTCCACCACTTGCTCACTTTGAGTAACCTTGCAATGAAAATTAGTGTGCAAATATCTAAGACCCTGCTTTCTAGTTACTTTCAATTAATGAATTATTTCAACTGGATTCTAGCACTTGTCACTCCTAAAATTAGTTGTCTTTTTTTTTTTTCTGGAGTCCTACTCACAAAAGAAAGCAGAGAGAAAACAATAGAAACTAATTACATATACTGCTACTTTTGGGATATCTGTTAAAAATACTAGGTTAGGAGGTATGGTTAAAATAAATTTTACATGTTCTTACAACTTACATATATACATATGTTACTGGTTTCCATATAATCTAGTATGAGTTCACTCTTAGTATTGTATTTCTTACCCTAGCTTAAATGTAATCAACAATAGTATATCACATTTTCAGTACTTGCAAGGCATTTATTATAAAGATGAGAGTATTTAACATGATGCTTGTTACTGAATCAACTAATTAGTATTAGTTAATATGCAAAAACTATTATATAATGCAACTGACTAGAATAATTGTTACCAGGCTAATTTCAACTCAATCACTTGTAAATATAGATAGAGCTTTGAATTTCTTATGAAGCTCCCAAGTCAACTCACCTACTCACACCACTATTTAGCTCATTCACCACCACCCTTCGGCTCCAGGCCATGAGGTCTCTTTCAGTGGCCATCTGGCTCCTAGGGGCATTGTTATGCATCTGCCGAACGCCTTCAATTTGACCACTACGCCGAAGGCCGATATTTGGAGAAGAAGGTATGTCCATATTTGGACTACTCAGAGCTGAAGCAAAAGCAAAGAAAGATACAATTTTCTGGGCAAAGATACCAGTATTATAGATTATAACTCTAAACAAAATAAAAGGTTGAAATACAGAATATACCATAACAGTGTTAGATTGCTGGTCTGAGATGTGCAAGGCCCTAGATCTGATCCCTCGCACCCGAGATAAGAGAGGAGAGGAGGGCAAAGGGGAAGAGAGGACTGCTGGAGATATGGAAGTAACTGTTATTCCTGGTCTACACTTTTCTATGTCATCTTCATGTTTCTACAATGTTACAAGTAAAACAAGTATTCAGTAAATGTTGAAAATTCATATAATTCTTTTAGTTCTTTCAAAGCACTGTGTTATCAGGCATCTACTAAATACACAATACAAAACTGTGTCCAAAGATGATCTGAAAGATTCAATATATATATACAATTCAAGATGCATCTTTTTAAAATCTAAATTCTATCTTTGTTTAATCCATTAGGATGTTTCAGGGTAAACTAGGTATGGGGAATTACACACCTGTAATTCTAACTCTTGGGAGTCTGAGGTAGATTGTGAGCTGTGGACTAGCTACAGAGGGTGATAATTTCTAAAAACAATGTTTTAGAGTAAATTTTACAAAACTTTCAAAACAAAAATTTTAGAAGTACAAGTGGAGGCTGGGGAGATATCAAGAAAGTGCTCATTATGCAGGCACAAGGACCTGAGTTTGGATGCCTAGCATATACTTCTACTGTCCTGGACCTATAATCCCAGCACCTGAGGAGCAGAGTCCCACTGACCATGGAGACTGCTGGCTAGCCAGTTTAGGTGAATTGGCCAGCAAGAAAACCAGTCACAAAAAATAAGGAGAGCAACTGAAGACACTTTTCATTTAGTGGCTTCCCTATGCATGTAAACACTCACGTGCATGTGAGCACACACACACCAAACAAAACAAAACTAAGCAAACAAGCAAAAAAAAGTCTCGCTCTGTAACATGGGCTGTTTGAAAATTTACTACACCTGTGACCTTCAACCTACTGTGATCCTGAGGCACTAGCTAGACCCAGGACAGAACTTAAAGCATGAGTCACCACATCCAGCTAACCAAACACTTTAAATATCAAAATTCACTTTCAAGACTAATAAGCAATATAAGAATGGAGTGACAGAATGTTTTTTATCACTCTAGTAAGCTTCCTGTTAATGTTTTATATCTGCAAATAAAACACAAATAGGAACTGCAATTTTCAGCTATAAAAATAAACACTTGAAAACAAATGAACATTGCAAACAGAAGTCAGTGAGGTTCCACTAGCTAATGGCATTTCCAATCTACAGCAACTTAATGTTAGAGGTAGAACTGTATGTTGATCCCACTAATGAAGATCTAAGTTAGGGATATAAGAAACTGCCACACAGGCTCATCACTCAGGAAAACTTAACTGAGTCATATACTCCAAGGGACCCAAATGAAGAACAGTTTTATTATAATATAGTGAAATAAGTAAAATATTCTGTGTACTGACTCAAGTTCAATTCATTCAATCGTGGGTAAGCCTACATACGATTTTACCTAAAATTACATTAATTATGTAAATATAACAAAGAAACAACCAGGCACAGTGATATTGGCCTATAACTCCAGGTCCTTGAGTGGAGTAAGCCTGATGACTGCATCTTTATGGCCACCATGATCAACTCAGGAAGATCTAATCACAAATAAAATACTACAAGGCTTGGGATGTAGTTCAGGTGGGAGACTCTGCTACACTAGAGCTGAAAAAAAATTCTCATAATTGCTCTTTAAAGTTAAAAACTTGCTTCTTGACAAACTAGAATTAAAATAATTATACACACACACACACTCACACACACACACACACACACACACACAGAGTGCATTTCACAGTACAAAAGAAGACGTACAGTAGATAATAACATTCATATTATGGGTAGCAAGATGGCTAAAGGTAAAGGTTCTTAAGCTTGGTGACCTGATTTCCATCCCATGGTCCCACACATACACACACATGCAAAGTAAGATGGGGAAATTTTTAAAAAGAATAATTATTATTAAATAAACTAATTAATCATATATTAACTTTTATTGGTTTTCAATCAAGCTGTTGTGTAAGCCTTCCAGGAGTCCTATCTGTATGCCCTAAGAGGAGGCCAAGCTTTTATGTATTGGAGTATTTTCATCCCTTCAAAAAGAGACAGATGATATGCTGCTTTCCTTCCAACAAAGAAGGGCCAATTATTGGAACAGTACTTTCTAAACCTAAGGTGGTTGAAGTTTAAAAGCTTCATAGACTGGGTTCCCCAACAAAAGGGCTAAACTTCTTCCAAGACTTCATTTCTAGAAATAAACGTAAAGATTTTAAATGTACTGAGTCAGGGGGGATATTGCATTTAAATAGACTACCTATATTTTTTAATCACAAATACTAATAACGAGGTCATGGTATGTTGGAATAGCTGATAGTAAGTATTCATTAATGAAAATGTTTGCATTGGTGTAATTAAAATAACAACTATGTTTTTATACTTTCCACAAATGTATAACTACTTACCACCATTAACAGAATACGATCTATTAATTGGAAAATGTGGAACATCTCCTTCATTAATTAGTCTGAGATCTTGTTCTCTCTGTAACTCCCTGATTATCCCATCAAGAATGCTTTCTTCTTGGTCATTGGTTTGCTGCCCAATTACCTGTTCTACTACCTCGCCATCACCTTAATGAGACAGAGACACAAAGTCAGATAAATTAATTAGAGTTTAGTATATCTTAATTTGGTAAAAAGAAGAAAAGCTAAGTATAACCTATACATTGTGTGAGAAGTAATTAGAAATAACATGAAAATACATGAAACAACATTTTTATGGGAATTTAAAAATATACATTAACAATTCAGCATTTGTATTTGATTTAATCAATAGTACTAAATGAGACATTATTATCAAGGCATTTTAAGGAATAACTAATGTTAAAGTTAAATAAGGCATTTTAAAACAAGTTTTCTGTTACAATCTAAGGCCAAAATAGGAAAATAGAGATTTGAGTATTGGGTCTGACTCTACAACCCAGCGTGGCCTGGAACTCACAGTCCTTCGTGGCCTGGAGCTCACGGGAACCCTGCCTCAGCCTATTGAGTGCTGGGAGTTTAGGCGTGAGCCAACATGTCTGGCTTGAGTAAAAAATAAACAAGCTTAGTCACAGTTACCTAAAACGGTCTGTGTCTTTCTTTTATGAAAATTTCATTCTGAAAGAAGTTAAAAGTAGGGCCTTTTATATAAATATTTTTGGTCTTTAAGTAAATAAATATATTGTTTTAAAAATAATAGTGTTTAAATAAGTAGAAAATTGTTTTTATAATAAACTCAAATTCAATGGTTACTTTTGAGTGAAAACTATAAACTTTCATCTTTCTTAAATGCATCATGTTCTTTTTTCAATTGTAGTATAATTAGATCAAACATTATTTGGTAGAGTAATGAAGTAATTAGTTCTTATAAGAAATTAACTATGCTAAATTAAGGTTTTCTTTAGATAGTTTGTTTGATGTTCAATCTATTATTCACATTTTCTCTTTGGCTAATAAATATTAAATCATCAGAGGAACCAATGTTACTTCATTTCTCTACAAACGTTTACTCCAACTTATTCTATAAAGGTCAGTTCAAGCCTTAATTCCCTAGCAAAAAAAGACGATTCCGAAACCATGTGTGATGGCACCGTAATCCCCACACTAAGGAGCCTACTGAAGCCAGGAGACAAGTGAATTCCCAGCTGCCCCACGGTACAGGGTGAGATCCCATCTCAAAACTAAAAAAAAAAAAAAAAACCTCAAATAAAAGGAGGAACGGAAATTCTATTTGCAATTCTGTAACTTACTCTTCTATAATTGAATGAAAATTGTGAAGTGCAAACCAATACAAAGGCAGTCCATGGAAGAAGATGTAGAAAAGACAGTATAACCAGCTGAACCATCTATTTAAAGAGGCCAGTCTTCTTTTCTTCGGTTCATTATATGGGGCTTTCAAAATGAACTATCAATGATATAATCAGTATAATTTAAGCAATTATAAAAAGCTTAATATAGCAGAGTTAGTAAGTGTAATCATTACCAGAAGTCACCATGCAGAAAAAGGTCATACATATGGTAATGGTTTCCCACTGTGGTAGGTCAACAAATTACCTCTTCAGAATGTTATTGTTTGTCCTAAACCTCTTACTTTTGCACAGCAGAGCTAAACAATGAAAAACTACTCTGAGAAGCTGAAATATTGCACGTTTAACAATTAATAGACATAGTATATAATGAGCAGTATAACTTATTCGAGAACTCATCTCGATGTGTGAGGAGCACACATCTGTGAAGCTTTCAATTTGCATAAAGAGGTAACATACCATTAGCCACATATCCCAACTGTGGAATGAGCTGTTCATCCTTACAGTTTTCCCGTCCTGGTACCAGGCGTTGAAATTTTGTAGGATGAGGATTTCCATCGACATCCACCAAGAATGGGGGAGGCATGAGGTGAGGAGCTTGTTGAGTTTGTTCATCTAATACATAGTTATTGGCATCTCTGATGAGTGGCCGATAATCGGTGTGGAAGAACATCTGATCTGGAATCTTTGTGACAGACGTTTTGTTAGTGTTTAATAGAACAGAAAATGCACAATCTGTGCCCTTATTTTCATTCCTATAGCATATTATTTTCTGAATCAGATAATTTTTATATTATCTCATAGTTCTGTATTGCTGTATTTTCCTTCTAGGCAGAAACAAAAGACCTAGTTTTCTTGTCTATAACTTGTCTTCCATGACTTGCTTTTTTTTTTTTTTTGAGACTTCGTCTTATCTATCTCTACCCTGGACAAGAAGTAAGCCATCTATCAGAACTTGTATATTTTGATTTGACTTAAAAGAAACACACAAACCTATATAATGAGTTTTTATTTTTATTCAAGAGTAAATGAAACATAATCAGCATGATAGGAGATAAATATCAACCAAATGAACTATATTAAAATTTTAATACAAGTATTGAGCTGCCCTCAACGATGGTGAGGTCTCTTCTCACTGTAACATTTCACAATCTACCCCAGTCTCATAGCTAATAAATACGAAGAACCAGTTGGGTGTAGTACGGCATGCCTATAGTCCTAGCACTTGGGAGACAGGTAGAGAGAGGGTGGCAGTAAGGTTAATGCCACCTATTTAGCAGAAAAACTAAAAGATATGGATGGAGGCCTACCACATGTGACCTAACCAAATTAAACTAAAACAAACTAAACAATTTAAACAGATTTATAGCAGGCAACAAGACTGAAACCATTAACAGTCAGGAAAAAAAATCTCCCAAATAAAAAAGCAAACAACTTCTGACCATTAAAGGATTAACAACAATGCTTCTTAGGCAATTACATGAAACAGAAAAAAAGAATGCTACCAAAACCTATTTATAAAGCCATCATTACCCTGATACAAACAACAGATAAAGACAGTACAAAAATAAAATCCTAACCACTGAACTGAGAACAGGACCCCCATTGAAGGAATCAGAGAAAGAACTGGAAGAGCTTGAAGGGGCTCGAGACCCCATATGTACAACAATACCAAGCAACCAGAGCTTCCAGGGACTAAGCCACTACCTAAAGACTATACACGGACTGACCCTGGACTCTGACCTCATAGGTAGCAATGAATATCCTAGTAAGATCACCAGTGTAAGGGGAAGCCCTTGGTCCTGCTAAGACTGAACCCCCAGTGAACGTGATTGTTGGGGGGAGGCGGCAATGGGAGGATGGGGAGGAACACCCATAAGAAGGGAGGTGGAGGGCTAGGGGATGTTGGCCTGTAAACCGGGAAAGGAATAACACTCTAAATGTAAATAAGAAATACTCAAGTTAATTAAAAAAAAAAAAAAATAAAAAAATAAAATCCTACACTACTATTCCAAATGAATACAGAAGCAAAAAAAGATACCGCAAACCAAAATCAAGGCCCACATCAAAAACATCACTCAACATGAACAAACTGGCTTCAAATCTGAAGAGATGATTCAAGGTACATAAGTCAGTAAGTCTAATATATCACATACATAGACTCAAGGACAGATTATATAATAATCTCATTTAATTCAGAAAGACATACAACTCCTAGTATGACAAAAGCCCTGAAGAAACGAGAATTGAAGCAGCACATCTTGTGGGGTGGAAAAATGTCACAGAAGTTAGAGAGCACATACTGATCTCTTTCGGAGGACTTAGGTCTATTTCCCAGAGAGCAGACAGATCACACTTGCTGGCAAGGACCGCTCTAGGGAACTCCAACACACACAAATATGCACATAAACATAAAATCTTTCTTTAAAAACGAAGTATGGGCTGGAGAGGTGCTTCAGCAGGTAAAAGCACTGATTGCTCTTCCAGAAGACAGAGGTTCAGTTCCTAATACCCACATGGTGGCTCACAACCATTTGTGTTTCCAGTTCCAGGGGATCTGACAGCTTTTTCTGTTCTCCACTGGCACCAGGCATGCATGTGATGTACAGAAAAAACACCCATACCCATACAATTTATGAGTAAAAATTCAAAACACATCTCCACATAACAAAGGTTAAATATGAAAAATCTATAGCTAGCAATACACTAAACAGATTTCCAAATACTGTCATAACAAGCAGGCCTATTTCCTTCACTTTTATTCAATACAGTGCCTGAAGTCTTAAAAGACTAAGACAAGAGACAGATATGAATATGACACAAACAGGAAGTGAAAAAATAGAATTATTTTCAGACAATATGACTTTATAAGAGAGTCTAAAGACTTTACGTGGGCCTGAGAGAGATGGCTTAGGAGTTAAGAGCATCCACTGCTCTTCCCGAGGACCTGGGGTCAATTCCCAGCTACCATAATAGGCTCACAATCATTTATAAGTCGAGTTCTAGGGGACCCTCTTCTGACTTCCAAGGGTACCGGCATGCATATGGTGCAAGGAAAATACCCATAAACAAAAAAATAAATACGTCTAATTTTTAAAAAATGATTTCTGCAGAAAAATTCTAGAGCTGGTAAATATTATCAGCAAGGTGGCAGGATATAAAATTAATATAAAATAATCAGTGTCTGTTTATATAAATGACAAAGACACTGTATAACAAATCAAGAAAATAATCCCACTCACAGCAGCCTCAGGAAAAAAACTAATAAAAGACCTTGTGATAAACCTAACCAAGGAATTGGAAAATTTATACACTGAAAAGTTTAAAGCACTGAAGAAGAAAAAGATCATGTTTTCTCTAATGTAAGGGTCCTAGTTTTCATACAGATAGAAAAACTTATCTATATATATGACATGAATGAAGAAGTGAAACTATTTGGGGGACTAACTTGGGGAAAGAAAAGGGAAGGGAAGGGCATATGCTCAATGTATAGTACATGCTTGTATGCAACACAATACCATATTTCATGAATATATACAATGAAAAACATTTATTGCTGAATGGTACAATCCCAAATGATCTGAAACAAAATATATATGCTAACCTTTTCGTAGTATTTACTGCATCCAAAGCCAAATAGCAACAAATGCCCATGAGAATCTGTGCAGGCAAAATGGTTTCCATCTGGTGAAAATTTACAATCAAACACTGCCCCATGACCTTGGCCTTCAATCTGAAATTTAGAGGAGACTTTTAAGTCGCTGTAAGACTCTTTTGCAAATATTAAACAAGCAATCGCTTCTCCTGGCTACTCCCTCGGATTCTACCAAGAAGCAACATTTCAATGTACTCTCTGGCTTCTGTAGGCAGAACCCTAGAGTAAACAGTAAAACTCTGAAATATACTTATAGAGAAGAGCATTGTGGTGGACGCACTGAACAAGTGCACCTAACATAAAACCTTATTAAAGAATAAATGGATGCATCCAGAGAGTTAAGAGGATCTATTTGCAACCAAGTTGGCAAAGGTGCTATTCAGCAAAGTGAAGATATTATGTTTATATCTTAAGCTGTAAGACAAATAGGCCTTTAAATAACTACCTTAAACAATACAAATAGTCTACTAACAAAGGAAATAATATTATTAATGATCTGGATCTACATAAAATCTGTAGGAGTGAGCTCAAAGGCCCAGCTACAGTTTAGTATTGTTTAGTCTTAACAATTCTAAGAAAAGTACCCTAAACACTCATGATATAAGCATGCTCATCATGAAAGAATGGTGTCTTACTTAAAGAAATGACAGCCATTCAATGTCTTACATAACTTGTATGAGATTTATAACATGAGGATCTATACCAATATGCAAGATCCTATGGGAAAACAAAGAAACCACAACCAAGAATGGCAGTACACAGATGTAATCCAAGCACTTAAAGGGTAGGGTAGTACAGGTGCTAGCGAGATGGTTCAGCGATTAAGAGCACTGACTGCTCTTCCAGAGGTCCTGAGCTCAATTCCCAGCAACCATACGGTGGCTCACAACCATCTGAATTGGGATCTGATGCCCTCTTCTGGTGTGTCTGAGGACAGCTACAGTGTATTCAAACACATAAAATAAATAAATCTTAAAAAAATAAGAGATATGCAGAAATATCAGAAGTTAAAAGTCATCATTGCCTATACTGAGAGTCTGATGTCTATCTACTTGGACTACGTGAGAAAGCATTTCCTCCTTCAACAACAGAGCATGTGCATATACAAATTTATATTTTCCAAGAAGTTTGACTATGAAATTCATATAGCTAAAGTATATAGCAGAGACAGATACATGTATAGCAGTCATTTTAGTAATTATAAATTAAAATTAAAATGTTAATTACATTTGGTTAGTAATAGTTACAACATGGAACTTTTGCTATGTCAGTTTACATTTTAAATCCATTTTGATTGAAAGAGTTTAGATGCAGACATCAGAATCTGAAAAATGCTAACAACCACGATAAATAGCTATGCTGAAAGGTCTAACTCTAAGCCCTTGGGCCAGTCTCTGAGTAACTGACTTAAACATAAGATGACAAGCTGTTCCTTTGTCCTAGGCTACTGGATTATCAAAAGAGCAAAGTAAGCTTTAATATGAAAATATGAACTTTATAGACACAGTTTTCTTACCATATTAAAGTAATTTCGTATTTTGGTCCCTCGGTCAAGGTCCCAAATAAAAATGTTCCCATCATGACCTGCTGAAAGTATGATCCTTTGATCAAATGGATGTGCTTCTAGGACAAATACTTCATCATCATGCCCCTGTGAAGAAAATCAATATTAGAAATAAAGATGAAACTCCAGATGTCTAAATTATTTGTCCAACGGTCCTTTAGCAGTAGAAGTCTGGTTGAGATGAGTTAATGCATAGCAACTGAATAGAATTCACTTGTGGGTACTTCATAAATAATTATTCTAGTTAGAGGTCCTTAAATGCACAAGTGCTGATTTTATAAACCTGATGTCATAGATAGAAGACATAGAAAGATGATTAATGCTCACTAACCACTGAAATATAATTTGGAGATCTAAGACTTCACTAATTTTTTAAAAGCCACAGAAAATAGAACAGGCAGCATATGACGGCATATGTACTTTCGGCAGTCAAGGCAACTAATTTTTTAAAAGCTACAGAAAATACAACAAACAGAGTATGACAGTATATGTACTTCTGGCAGTAAAGACATTGATGCAGGACAATCAGAGGCTATCCTTGACTATATAGTGAGTTTGAACCCAGCTGGGAATATGCAAGATAGAGTCTCAAAGTAGAGTAGAAGTTGCAGGACAGAGAAAGGAAAAAAGACTATTCACTATAAATATCTATCTAATCTTACTACCATGATAAAAGACCTGATTGGTTTCCATCCAATGTTCTCTATCATTTGTATCTGTGTCTCAGAACTCAAGAGGCTGAGGTAGAAAGATGATAGGTCCAAAAGTATATAGTAAAACCTTACCTCAAAAGGTTACCTTAAGACTACCCTAAAATATACAGTGCTAAGATGAATTACAAAAAATACCATCAATAACTTGAAGAGAACAACAATTCTCATCCATGACTACTGAAAATGTTCTTTCTATGCTGTAACTACAACCTTTGTTTAAGAATCATGTGAACGGCCACTATTTCTTAGTTTCCTAAAAGTATATTCAATAAAGCATATATTGATATTGATAATTCAAATGATAATGGCCTATCTGTTTCACAGTACATTAGGGCAAAGTCCGACATCAGATCTGATTGCCACAAGGAGAAAATACTGGTTAATTTTCCATTGATTTCTAATACCTAATCCAAAACTGTTCACCCAGTAGAAGCCCAGGATCACTGAATAGAAGAGCTTTATTATGCCCCACAAAGACTATGTCAGAAATTTTTACAATGGAAATATAAGTACAATATGAAATGAAGGGGTTGGATTTCGACCAATTGGTAGAGTTCTTCTGTAGCACCCTATGCTCTGTAGAAAACCATGTGATGGCACATGCTTACAATCCCAGCACCGGGAGACGGAGCCAGGAAGAACAGAAAATTAAAAGTCATTATTGGCTAATAATTTTCATTACTGAAAGTTTAAGGCTGGCTTGGGCTCCATGAAATTCATCTCAATTTTCAAAAAAAATGAATGAGTGAATGAATGAATGAAATAAAGACAGAAAAAGAAAATTAAGTAGCTGTCTGCTACAAACACTAATTTTGTCCGTAAAATTTAGTAAAAATATATGAGTCAGTCATAACCGTGTCACTAAGCAAGACTAAAGTAACTACGAAGATGAAATTTTACATGGATCTATTAAATGATGAACTATAACTCTTAAAGCTATAAATATAATAATATGGATGCAGCATGTCTAACTCAGTAGATATAGCTATCTGTGGCTATTAAACATTTGAAATATGGATAGTACAAATTGAGATCTTCTGTATTAAGACTTCGCTTGAAAAGTGAATGTAAAATGTTTCATTAGTAAATCCCTTTTGAAATGATGTATTTTGGATATACTAAATATGTTAGTGAAATTAGATTGTTAATTGTGGCTGCTAAAAACCTAGTATTATATTTTATATCTATAATATAGCTTATTTGTTTGGAATATTGACCCAAACCAACATTAACAATTAAAGAATCAAAGAAAAATATGTTATTCTGATTTTAAAGAATCAAAGAAAAATATGTTATTCTGTTTGCTTGGTTTTGTTTATTGACTAGTTGACTGGTGTTTGTACATGATTTTCCTGTGTAGGCCAGGTTAGCCTGGTATTCAATATATAGCTCAGGCTAGACTCCAACTTGTGGCACTCCTCCACTTCAGCATCCCATGTGCTGTTATTACAGACCGAGGTGATTACCAGCTAGGTGGATAAAAATGAAAACAAGGTAAAGTAGTGAGAAAGTAAGTTAAGTCTTTAGTCTAAACCCTGCCACTTGATATTATATTGAAAACATTCGACAAACACTAGGACTTGTGCAGTAAAATGCTTATAAATTGATAGCTGAGGCAGAGAGGAGGAAAGAGAGGTCAACCCATAACACGATTAACTGACCAACAACTCCACCTGCATGTATTCTGCTATTAATCCTACAGATGGAACATTCTTCTACTACAAGAAACATACAGAAAATCCAAAAAAATACATTATCATTTCAGCTACTTGTTCCTGTTTCCTCTTATTTCTTACATAAACTGATCACTGAAAATATAAAATGTAGGATATGTATGCAAAAAAATGCCCTAATCCTCAGTAAAAACAAATTACTGTATACTTGAAGAAATACTAACATTAAGAAATGCATAAATATAACTTTAAAAAAAATTAGTCATGCAAGGGGATTGGGGATTTAGATCAGTGGTAGAGCGCTTGCCTAGCAAGCGCAAGGCCCTGGGTTCAGTCCCCAGCTCCGAAAAAAAAAAAATTAGTCATGCTTTCAGTGGTATATCATGTATTAGTCTTATCAGGTAAATGTAACAATGGACCCCCAAACTATTTTCCAAAGGCTAATATGTCATAGAACGGAAAGCAAAACTTATTTTTCTTTCTCCTAGAATAATTAATTTTTTGAGACAGTCTCACTATATGGCCCAGACTGGTCTCTAACTCCTAGGTCAAGTAATCTTCATACCTCACTGTAAGCGTCAGACATATGATACGTCACTGCACTAGGCTTAAATCCTTTCTTTTCCATTAAAAAGGTAGAATACTTACAGATAAAGTATGAAGAAGCTGCCCTGTGACAGAATTCCAAACTTTCAAAAGGAAATTGTTCACTGCAGTAATAACGGTGGTGTCATACCGATCCCAAGCCACCATAGTCACCTTCAGTTTAGTGACTTTATCTTCCGTAGATGTCAAATTATTCCTGAAGCAATAATTTCAAAGAGTTATACCTTATACATTTTAACAAAGGGAAACACAAAACAGCAAATATGACCAAATTTTTAGGAAGATGTAAATGATTAGATGTAAACAATTGAGATGGAAAGCTTTTTGTCAATTGGACATAACCTAGAGTCATGTGGGAAGAAAGAATCTCAGTACGGAAAATGCCTCCATTAGCTTAGTCATTAGGGAAGACTGTAGGGCATTTTCTTGTGTAACCATTGATGTGGTTGGAGGGCCCATCCTACTATCAGCAGAACCACCTCTGGGCAGGCGGTTCTGGGTAAGAAAGTGGCTTGAGCAAACAATAGAGAACAAGCCTAAGTGAGCAGTGTTCCCTATGGCTTCTGCTTCAGTTCCTGCCTCCAGGTTCTTGCTCTGAGTACTTTAGAGATGGATTATAACCTAGGAGCTATAAGATGAAAGATGCCCTTTCCTCTTCAACCAGTTTGTCGCTATGATGCTTAATCACAGCAATAAAAACCAAACTAGTATAATAGTTACTTGGAAGTACACAAAAAGAGTGAGATTAGAAGTAACTGTCTTAAAAAGTAAATTGACAGTATGATCATGTTGGCTGTCAGACAACACAAAACATGGAGAGTGGTAATAAGTATTACTTTAAAAAAAAACTAATAGCCTTTGTAAATAAGAATCAGAATATTGACATAAATGAGTATGACATTAATTATATCTGTCTATGCCTATAAAGTCAGTTTATTTAATAAGGTAGTCCATTTAAAGGTCAAACACGGAGAAGCTGAATTATCTCAAAGACACTGATATATCATCTCGTCAGCAGTAAGCTGCTGAAAGCGGATAGCAATTAACTGCATTATAATTCTGAATATAAATGCAAACAATATGAAATGTGAAGGAGTCCTTTGTAATTAGAGTAGAAGGTAAATTTATTATAGTATTTAATAAGAACAACTTTTAAAATAGAAGTGCAGATAGATGGAAAAAAAATAAATGAAAAACTAAGCCAGAAAATAACTCCCTGGAAGTCATTAAAACTCATACATCCAAGCATCACAATAGACCAGCATCTGAAACAAATCAGTAATGTTCTGGTCAGTCATCAGCAAAGCAACAGCTGCCTCAAGACTGAAGAGGCAAATTCCATTCCTAGAAATTCCAAACTCTTTACTAACAAAAAAGTATATTCATTATGAAATATGATACAATGCAAAAGATGATATGCTATGGGCGTTCCCCTGAGATACCTACGCCCCATGCTTACCCACTCATCTTAGTAGCCATATCTAGCACTATGCTCTTCCACTCTTGTTGTTGGTATTGCCATATTCTTGCTGTTCCGTCTCTACTTCCACTAACAAACCTTAAGCTGGAAGGTAAAATAGCCTTGTTATTTTTTTTTCCAAAATACATCACATTTTCTTGATTATAAAATAAATATAGCCTTCAGACTCTACTGGGATATGTAAAACAGTACAGTTTCTAGGACAGTTCGCAGTTCCTAAAATGCTAAATCTGTTACCTTTTGACACAGCAATCACATTCTTCAGGTACATATCCCCCAAAAGAAATGAAAACGTTAGTAGGTATAAAATGTGTACGTGAAGATGCATGGAACACGTAATAATCCCCAAAGCAGAGACAAGTGAAATGTTTGCCAATGGATAAAAAAAAACATGGCATTCCTCCAACAGAATTTTTTAGTAATGAAAAATGATACGTTTGTAATATGGGTGAATGCTGAATATGCAAGTAAGTCTAATGACAGAGATGAACAGTTACCCAGTGCTGGGGAAAGAGTGACGATAGGTTTAAGGATTCATAACTAACGGGAATGAGCATTCTATAAGGTGGAAGAACATGTTTGTTCTAAGAATAACTACACTGAAGGTTGTACAACCCTATAAATATACCAGCATTTTTATTAGGAGCTACCCTTAATAATACGTGTAATTGTAAATCACAAGCTTGATATTGTATTTTTCTAATCTTTCAGACACATATTGAAACCAGGCATGCTTGCAAGCTTATGATTCAAGTAATCAAGAAGATGAGCTAGGAAGATCACAAGTTCAAGGCCAGCATGAACTATATACTAAGAGACTTGATAAAAAATCCTAAAAGCCATTGAAACATATATAATGACCCATTTTCCACTTAGAAAACAGAGTCCCACCATATACAATGCTGTCCATAACAGTGTTTTATAGCTCTATATTTATGAGTATAAAACTACATCAATTTGAGTAAGTATTCAACTATATAGATATATCAAAATGTACTTAATGAAATGCATAATGATCAATAATTGCAGTTTTTACCTTTCAGTTTTAAACCGAATGCTATAAAGAGCACCTCTGTCTTTCTACAGTATCATATATTGTACTGATTTAGAACAGGTACATTTTAAAAAGGTTTTGCTATGCATTGTCAAATTGTTACCTATGTTTTAGGAAAAAAGAATCTTATGAATAGTTGCAGGAAAGGGTCAATTTACAATACTCAATATGTTGAGCATTATAATTTTTATTTATCTTTTAATTTAAAAAATGTTAGTTGTTTTAATTTATATTATATTAATAAAATTGGCTGCTCTGATTAGGAAGTGTTTGTTTCTATAATAATAATAAAAGAAATAAACACAAAGAATTTCAAGTATGAACAAATTTTCACCTATGGTCTTTCCTTAGAGAAACAAAATTTCAGTATTTTGATTTTTCACATATATGCATCCATTCATATTTAATATGTTTTGTACATTTTTAAATTCATATAAGATTTGGATATATTGGCTGCACTTAACTTTGAAGGCTCACTAACAACGTTTTTGAAATATACATTTACAAATAGATAAAAAATTATAATTTCAGGCTCTTTCAGTAGAAAAGGATAGTAGTGTGGGTGCTGGATCAGTAAGAACACACGCTGCTCTTGCAGTGGATTGGAGCTCTGTTCCCAGCACCCGTGTCAGGTAGTCCATAAAGGTTCGTAACTCCAACTGCAAGAGTTGTGACCCGTTCTGTAAGCAACTGCACACAGGTTCATAAACCCTTACATTGAAACGCACACATAAAGAGAGGGAGGGAGGAAGGGAGGAGGAGGGGGAGGAGGGAGGGAGGGGAGGGAGAGAGAGAGAGAGACAGACAGACAGACAGAGACAGACAGAGAGACAGAGAGAGACAGAGACAGAGACAGAGAGAGAACTAAAACTAAACCTAAGTGCTAGAGAGATAGCTCCACAGTTAAGAGCATGGACTACTCTTGCAGATTGTCAGAAGGTTCACAAAACTCCTGTTCACTCTAGCTTTAAAGGATCTGATGTTGCTGATCTCCTTAGACACCCTACAGCTACGAGGACACATATCCATATCACATGAGGACACATATGAGGCACACACACACACACACACTTAAATGCATCCCATATGTAGCTACCAAACCCAGTCACTATTGCTGATGCCAAGAACTGCTTGAGGAGCCAGATATGGGTGTCTCCTGAGAGGTTCTGCCACAGCCCTACTGATACAGATGAGGATATTTGCAGCTAACCACCAGACTGAGCACGGGGACCCCAATGGAGGAGTTAGGGGAAGAACTGAAAGAGCTGAAAGGGTTTGCAACCCCATAGGAAGAACAACAATATCAACCAACAAGATTCCTCAGAGCTCCCAGGCACTAAATCACCACCACCAACAAAAAAAAAAAAAATTCTATATACTTTTGCCATTGCTGTAATAAAACACCCTAACAAAAGCACCTGAGAAGTTGTCTTTAAAATATAAATAAGAAATATTGAAAGATAATAAATACAAAGCCTGAGGAAATCCATAGCCAAAAGAGTGCTGTGTAGAAGATATTAAAATAAGTTCTTCAGGAAGTATAAGCATGGGAAGTCATAAATCTAGATAACAAAGGAAAAGTAAAACCATCAACTAAGTAATAAATGTAATAAGACTGAATAGTAAATGTTTATTTGCTTGCTTGCTTGTTTCTTGGAACAATAAAACTAGCATTTTGCTAAGTGAAGTCAGCGTGCAAATCAAGAAAGTCATCAATTATACTGTCATTGAAACAGAAGGGAATATGGGACTATCTGATCTGGTACTACACAAAGAAATAGGTAGGACTATTATTATAATAGAGATTCTGTTACGTGAAAAAATTCACTGTAATCCCTAAACCAAATAATAGTTTTGATAAAGATGTGCACAGGCTTTGAATGACACTTGCACGTTTGTAACTCTAGCAACTGGGGAAATTGAGACAGGGGCACCAAGAGTCTATGGCCATCCTAACCTATATAATGATATGTAATCTCAAAATAAAAACAATCTGTATTTAAAAGTAAAAAAAAGAAATGCACACAATTAAAAATAAAGATAAATCTTAAAAAGAAACTGGAGAGGTGGCTCAGCATTTAAGTACTCGCTGCTTTTCCAGGGACCTGGGATTGACTCTCAGTACCCATGCCAGCTCTGGAGGACCCAAACCCTTCTTCTGGTCTATGCTGGCATCTACATACGTGTGGCTAAAAAACACACACACACACACACACACACACACACACACACACACACACACACACTAACTCACTCACACACACACTCTCACACACATATACACACACAAATTTAAAAGTCATTTAAGAATGGTCATATGGTTAACTTATACTTCTATTTTAATACTTTGTCATCCTTAATGCAGATTATTTGCTCTTATATTTATATTTCAAGAAGATAGTCAAAAGTTCATCTTTGTAATTACTCACTGTTCAAAAGTACCGTGAAATAAAAGTTACCCACAGAATATAGGCATACAGATACAAATATATGCTAATGTTATGTATTTTATAACAAGTTTTTGACCAACATGTACTGTGACCTTTGGGGATCAGATATTTTAGAGCGCTCACAGTTACCTGTATTTAAGGTCTGACTTCCCAGAGATAGGGAATGGATCTTATGGGTAGTAGAGACTGGCGATTCATGTGTACAGGGGATGTCAACATAAATATGAATTCTGGACATCTCAGGACAAGCTCCAAGTAGGATATGAACTTTAAAACCCATATGAGACATAGATACGACAGAATCAGGAGAGATAGAAAGGGAGGCAGAGACAGAAAAGAAAAAGAGAGAAGACGAGACAGGAGATAGAACATGCAGGGGGGAGAAGAAAATAAGGTAGAAGGTGGGAAATGACAGTGCTGAACAGGAATAATGTGAGGAAAGTATAATCAAAGTAGTGGATGAGATAAAATGAAAATATGGAAGAGAAATCCATAAAGCACAGATTCCTGTGAGAAAAGAATGTAGCTGTTCAAGTCAAGTTGCACAGAGTCTGAAATGCCAGTTTGAGATTTAAAATGCAGCCCAGAGCACCAGACGAAAAGTGGTAAGAACATTTCTGAATAGAACAAATGTTTGCTTGTCAGAGCCATACTAATCAAATAATACAATTCTCGTTTAAGCCAGGTGGTCAAAGAAAACAGAAAAGGCGAAGTATACAGCAACAAAGGAACTCAGGGAGCTGAAGAGCAGACAGGCTATGGTCACTACTGAGTGAGCCATTTTAAAGAGATACAGATAGTAAGGAAGACAGACACGGACTCTGAACCTGTGTCTAAACAAAGTAGCTCATTTCTGCCTCATACATTGTCTGTGAGGTGAGAAAGAACTCTGAGCTACTTTGTTTAATGTTATCTCCCAGTGATAGCGCACACCATCAGCACAGCCAGCTTCGGCTGCCAAGGACAGCACAAAACAATCTCTGTCTCCACAAGTGCATCTCTTAGGTTTTATCTGTAAAAGTAGCCAAGCAATTCAAGCAACCAAGATCATCTTAAAACAAAACAAAGAACTTTTGGCAGTTAGAGGAATTAGGGTACAATGAGAGATATCCAGAACTACAGGAGGAGGGTCAAGGTACGAATATCATTTCTAGGTCTGACTTCAGTGAGTGTAAATTGAGCTGAAGGAGCTTAACTGTGGGAAAGGTGATGTGAATAGATGCTTAGCCTACAAAAGGATTTCTAAGTGAGTTGCTTGAAATGTCGATGTCTGGATAGCAACTATATTAGTTTGGGGGGAATAATAAAAATAATGTCAAATATTTCTTTATACAAGTATGTACTCCATAATTACCTGTCTCCATTGTTACAGAACTGAACAGCAACAACTTTGTCCTAAAACATAGAACAACAGACTTTTGATTAAATGAACTTATGAAAAAAAAATAGTGTCCTTCTCCTAAATTTACAGGCAAAAAAGGATTTACAGGGTAGATTTTAATATGATTTTCATTTTAAAAACTCATTTTGCTTAATAAGATAATCGCTGAAGCCTAAAGCAATGTACAAAGTAAGTTTTTGGTATTCTGAAACAAATTAAATATAAACAAATCTGCTTATAAATCCTATCAAGGGATGCATAGTTCTGGAAAGGTACTAAGGTATTACATCTTCCCTGAGATAACACCACAATAGAAGGACCTACCTTAAACAACTGAGTTCATTGAAAGTTCCCAATTGTTTACATAACTATAGAGAATGATTTATTTACTTGTTTTCCACATGTTCTTTTTAATATTATAAAGGATTCATCTAACATTCTGATGTTCTACAGTTTTTATGTCTTGATTTACGTTTTTGTATACAAAGATGATATTAAAACCGAAGCTAAAATTTATAGCTCTTCTTGCTTTCTTTGTTAAGGAATCTAAAATGCACCCTCATACACTGCACTCATTTTCATAGTACCCACTTAGCAATCTGCACTCGAACTTAAATTTTAATAAAAAAACCCAGCAAAACCTTCATAATGATTTTAATTTTTAAACATCATTCACATATTCATATAATTCTTACTTAAATAGGTTTGCGATTTCAATATGGTATTTACTGATAAACTCTGAATTCTTACTAACACAAGCAATAACTAATTTTAGATGTCCTGAAGAAGTAATATAACTGTAACAACTAACACAAGTGGTAGACCATTCATTTGAACAGGGGATTTTTACTTGATAATATTTTTGTGCTTACCTGGGACTTTGCGAACAAAACTACAAATCATATGTTCTTCATCCCCCTACCCCTTAATTCTTTTCTGTTCATGTATTTGCTCTTCTCTCAGTGCTTTAGGAACTAAATTGTGCTTGTATATACAGTGCAAAGGGGTTGCCTTGTCATGCTTAGCTTCGATGGATTATATTTAGTGGTATCAGAATGAGGTCTCTGAGTATTTCTAAGTGTTTCTCTTGTAAAATTTAAATAAGCTTCCAGTATTTACTATCTAGAATACGAAGCTTCAAGATGCGAGCAAGCTGAATTTGATATGTCTGAAACTGGACAGTTCTCAAAGGAAAAATGCAAATGGTAATAAATATTTGAAAAGGCTTTCCATATTCCTATCCATCAGGGGAATGCAAATTGAAACGACATACATTAAGATTCTATCTCACCTCAGAATAATCAGAATGGCTATGACAGAGAAAACAAACAAAATGTGATGGCCAGAATATGAAGAAAGAGCATCCCCTACCCTACACTGCTGATGGCAATATAAAGTGTTAGAGGCACCATGAAAACCAGTATAGATGTTTCTTGAAAATCCAAAAATAGATTTACCATATGATCCATGTATATGACTCGTGGAGTCACACAAATGACTCTAAATCAACCTAACACAGATATCCTTGCACATTCATGTTTGTTGTTGCATTACTCCCAATAACTGGTAAGTGGGACAATTCTACATGCCCATTAGCAGATGAATGGATAAACAAAATATGGTACATGAGTACAACGGATTATATTTTGTCAATGCATAAAGCAGAATGAAATCATGACATTTGCAGGAAACTGGATGGAACTGGAGATCACTGATTTTCTAAATAAGCCAAGCATAGAATGCCAAATATATTTTCTCTCATACATGAAGTCTATACATATATATATATATATATATATGCTTATATATATATAATATATATACATATATGTTTAGGTATGTATACGTATGATATGAAAGTAGAAAGACTATGAGAGAGAAGGAGATTTAAGTATATGAGAGGAATAAGACAAGGTAATGGAATATATGTAAAACTAAATCAAAGGAGAGAAAGGGGATAAGCCGAAAAAGGAAAGAAGGGGGAGGAATGGGTTTTTAATAAGAACAAAGTATAATATTTATGTATGAAAATGACATTGAATCAATTAGTATGCTAAATTAAACACTAATTATAAAAATAAGTGACTACTGCTATTGCTAAGGAAGATTAGATTCTCCTGAACCTTCGATGATATGGTGAAAACCAAAGATCCAAAGGTCAATTCGTGAAAGCATTTCTTAAACTGCCTTTTAGGTATACAAAACCACGTATGTACAGGCAAATAGGGTTCATCTTATATACTACAACCATAATCATTCTAGAATTTCACATTTCCCTTCATTACTAAGGAATTATTTTGAATTAAAGGTTTTAATATTCATCTATATTAAAGAATGGTTCAGCCCAGAAAAGACAAGCAAGGGAGATTTAAAATTATGAGGCAATAAATACAAGTGTCTTATTTTGCTCTTACCGTATGCGATTCTAATTCAGCAATTTTCTCAGGTATCTCAGAACCCAAATAGTATATTCTAATAACATGATCAGTGCTCCCTGTTGTAATGAACATACCACCTGGAAGATTAAAACAAAATAAAACCTGTAACCAAGGCACTTCTTTAATAGTATTTAATTTTTTACTTTAGATTAGTAACAAGCTGTACAAAATCACAGTTGTCTTACTACAAATAATAATGTCATGTTAATATTTCAAAGAAAAAGAAATAAAATGCATGACAAACAATAGAGTTGTGCCAAGTAACAAAACTATAATTCTAGCTGCGGGGGGAGGTTAAGGCAGAAAGATTTTAAATTTAAAGCTGTCCAGGGCTTCAAAGTGACTTCAAGGTCAACCTGGGCAACTGAGATCTTATGTCAAAATAATAAAGTAAGGGCCAGTGAGACAGCTCAGTGCATAAAGGTGCTTGCTGACAAGTCCTGTGATCTGAGTTCTATCCTCAAAAGCCACATGGTGGAGGGAGAAAACTGACTCCTGAGTATTGTACTCTGACCTACCCAAATGTGCCACGGCAAACACAGGCACATGTATACATATATAACAAATACATAGTAAAAATGAAAGCCCTCCCGGTTGAGAAAGTTAAAAGCTAACAAATAAACAGTGAAAATGAAGTTAGAAGACTGTGAACATAGTTCAGTGACTGAATGTCTGCCTAGCAGTTCAAGGGTCTCGGTGTCATAAGAGACAAAGACAGAGAAGTATTTAAAACAAATATACCCTTTACCTAACAAAATGTACCAATTTACACTAAACATTGGCTTAGTGAGTAAAAACTATGCATGCCAAAGCTTTTAAGAATGTTGTATTGTATATAAAATACTATGTCAAAACTCTAAGATTACTTATACTTACAATAATCTTACATCTTATATATGAAGCCACAACTATGTGTACTTTCTGTAAAGTATTAAATTGGGAAGAGTTGGGTACTATATATTTTAGTTAATGGGTGTTTGGCATGGGAACTGTTTATTCTTTGCCAAATAAAACTAGCATTATAGAAAATGTATTAAATTAAATTAAAAAATATTATTAGGTGCTAAATTAGTCAAACAGAATCGTATAACCTAACACATGGATTACATCTTTGGTAGGCTCACCATCTATCACACACACTTTTTCTTCATAAGAAAATTTCAATGGGTCTTTTATAGGCGGATCAATGTAAGTACTAGAAGCATGCACTCTTGATACATACCAGAACTGAAAGATGAACAAGATATCTGAACTCCAGGTCTGGATCTCTCAGTAAATTTTACTGGACGATCTCTAAAGAATAAAGTAAATGTTTTTAATTCTATCAGGCTCATCTAATGGGCAAAAATCTTAGCACACTGATGAGTACTGAGCTACTTAGCATCAATATTAGTTTTAAAAAGAAAAGAATCTAATAAGAGCTATTATCATATTTTCAAACCTTACAAATATAATACATGGCATCAAAATTTTGACAACAGTTTTGCAAACATATTGTCACATTATTTAGCAATATTATTATAAAACATTCAAATACATTTTATCCCACACTTCCCTATGAATTTCATAGTCTCGACACTAATTTTTATAATAATATTTATCCTAAAATCGCTAAACATTAACATAGGTATGGATC
This sequence comes from Rattus rattus, assembly GCF_011064425.1. Lineage (NCBI taxonomy): Eukaryota > Metazoa > Chordata > Mammalia > Rodentia > Muridae > Rattus > Rattus rattus. The sequence continues at coordinate 62,979,891 of NC_046172.1, forward strand.
TAAGCATGTACAGTGGGAATATTTACATGGACATTCTTCAATACTTGAACTAGTATAAAACCAAGGTAATGAAGATATGTAAAGTTGATTTTTCACAAACTTTATAAAATTTAAACTTACCTAAACTTCATGGTTTTTACATGCCATTGCCAGAAACAAATTGTTCCATCAGCACCAGTAGAAGTGAGGTATCTAGTTGTGCCTTTAGTTGATGGACAAAACTTAAAAAGAAGAAGTTAAATAAGATATGAACTTTTCCTATTCAAATGATTTTTTTGTACAAATACAGCACATAAATCATTTAAGAATGTCAGTATCAGTCCAGTGAGATGGTAATGTATTTGCCAAAATGTCCAAGGTCCCGAGTTTAGTTCACTGAATCCAGATAATAGATGGAGAAAAACACCTAATGTAAGTTCCCCTGGCCTTCACACGTGTGCTGTATGTAGCACATGAATGCCTGAAGCCCACATACATGTACAAATCCCACATACAAAGTAAAAAATAATTTCAGTGTCAGAGTTTTGTTGCTTAAATACCATAGCTACATGAATACTTAACAAAAAATATTAAATACCAAAGCCTTCGGAAAATATTAAGTGAGGGGCTTGTTGCTTAGTTCTGATTCTCAGCACCCACACCGGGTGGTTCACAATGTCTTGAAACTCCAGCTCCAGGGGATCCAATGCCTTCTTTTGGCCTCCACAGGCCCTACCACGTACAAATACCCATCCACATAATACTAAAAGGAAAATCTTAAAAATGAAAGTAGTATTTGAAGCTGAAATAAAATATTTCAGTGGTAACTACTGTTTTAAATAATTTAACATAATACTTTTAGAATATTTTAATGGAGAATGAATACAGAAATCATTACTAAGTCATAACAAATGCAGAAAATATACGTTCATAAGGAAAAACTGTGGATTTTGTTTTTGAGATCAGGTTTTGCTATGTAACCCTAGCTGGTTCACAACTTGCTATGTCGACAGGCTGGTCTTGCACTTATTGCAATCCTACCTCTGCTTCCACAATTATATTATTTCTTCCCCTTCCTTCCTCTCCAACCCCTCCTGTACCACCCAGTCAAATTTGGAACCTCGTCTTTTATTACTATTGTTATATTTATATATAAATGTGTATATAAATACAATCTGCTGAGTATGCTTAGTGCTGCTATAGTGAAATTTATTCTCCCCGCCTCAATAGCCAGTGATTGCATGTAGCTCTTCATCTAGGGCGGAGGCCTTGTGAAGTTTTGGCCACCCACATTGGCATGGCATTTTGTCCATAGTAATAGTTATCCATTGGCAGTCTATATTATTTACTATAACTCATTCAGCAGAAATAATATAGATGTAATACTCCTGTATAAAATTCAAAAAACAATAAATTAAAAAACACAGAAGATACAGACTGTTAGGCTAAATAAAATGATAAAGTCAGAGAGTTGGTCTTCTTGAGAAAATAAGATTTGCACAGAGTACGTATAAAGGGAATGGGCTATTATGTTGAGTATCTAGGGACCACTTCAGAGAAAAAAAATAGGAGAAGAATCAGAAATTTCAGCCTAGCATAGGACATGGGAGACTAAGATAGGAAGAAAAAGAGGAAGGGAAGAAGGGGGGAGGAGGAGAAGGAAAAAGAAGGAGAAGAAGAATGATAGGAATTTATCAGCACCTAAAACAGTAAAAAGGAAAAGCAAGTAATAGCATATGCAGTCAAGGAAAGCTTAGAGGCTGAAAATGTCTGTAGTTGTGCAGATCACTATAAAGATATGCTGCCTCCAACCTATAGAATAGAAGCTAGTAAGGGCTGAGTACCAGTGATATGACATAACTTCTATTTCACAATCATCTGTATACTATATAGAATCTAGACTAGGACAAGGGAGCGTTCAGAGCATGAAAATCAACGAGCATTTTAGTTGGAAAATCTAGCCTCAGATGTCAGTGGCTCTAAACAGCATAGTACTGATATAATTCATTCTCGGTGTATTATTCAGAGTAGAACAAATATGGTATGGGGACAAACTAAACTAGTGAAATAAGAAAAATATAAACATTAGTTATGATCATGAAATCATCATATGTTTAGATGCTACTGTAGTTAGGATGTTCTGTGGCTCCACAAAAGCCCACATATTAAAGGTTTGGTCTACAATGCAGGTTATTAAAGATAATGAAACCTTTCTGAGTGTCATTGGTTGAAGTCTAGGGATTACTGACAGTATGCCTTCAAGGGACTGTATCCACCTCCAATGTGCTTTGTGACTTCCTGCAGGGTGACTTTAGCTTTTACACACACATGCCTCAGCCATGATTCATATCTTTTATGCTAACACACTTCTGCCTATATTATTTACAGCATGAAGTCATATAGACAAGGAGTAGTGGCAGAGCTTGCATTATGGATTCCAACTCCATCTCTGTAATTGTGAGCTCCATAAACCCTCTTTACTTCCTAAGTAATGTCATTCAGGCATTTTATTTGTGACCAAAAAGTGACTTACACAGATGGGGAAAGCTTGGTTGGGATTAAATTTGAATAGCAAAATGAATTAAATTTTGAATATATGGAGTTTTAGACATCTAGTAGACATCACACAATGATGCTAAGTACACAGTCGAATAAGCAAATATATAGTTATAAGATGGGCCCAAGATGAGGGTATTTATCAGGTTAATCAACCTAGAGGTGAACACAACACAAAATAAGAACAAGAATTGAGAGTTTCAAAATCCAAGACTACAGAATAAGATCAGGCCTCAAAACAATCTACACAATAACCTTAATGAATCAAAATTTTAATTAAAAGTTTTAATTCAATGCAGAATGAGCACGATTTCTGCTAAATCACTATAAATAAGTGGTATGTTATAAACTAGCACATGACAAATGTAAAGCAATGATTTTTCTAAAAAAGTATTGCCTTTTATCTACATGTAAAAGTTTAATAAGATTTTTTTTCTTGAGAGAAAACAGAACAGTAAAAGAAAACTTCAGCTTAGTTTTGTTAAGAGCAAAGGCTTTTAAGACAGCAATGCCCTTTCCTACCAGGATCTGATCAAAGTATTATATGGACAATCTATTTTACATCAAGCATCAAGTTGAAACAAAAAAAAAATCACTGAAACTAAAAATGTAACGTTTTCATAATATTAAAACTACATATACACATATATTAAACCTGCCATATACTTTGAATTAAGTATTAACAGACTATGCCAATATTCATGTTAGAACCTCTTTATATCCTGATTAACAGGTATTAACTAGGGTGCAGGCAGACATCTGCAAGTTTAATCCCTTCTTCACGTATACACATTTAAGATAAATACGATATCTCATTCTGGATTTGAAGAACATTACTTATCATGTTTTTTATTTATTTTTATAGGCACAGGTTTATGTAAGACGGAAAGAAATTAAAAACATTTGTCTGCAGAAGAGAAAGAAAACACTATGAGAGCATTCTTTCTGCTGCCATTCTTTGAGTTTTTGTCCATATAATTAATGTATATATTAATTACATTAATATATATTAATATACATATACGTGTGTGTATATATATATATCTCCGTGTAAAATATCATCTCTCCTTAATACAAATGATAACATTCTCAGCTTTGTTAACATGTCAGAGATCTTATCTTTGTTCTCACCTGTATGGAAGTAATAGAAGCTGAATGTCCCTGAAGGACAGCAACTGGTGCACAGGTTCGAAGACACCATACTCTCACTACTTTATCACAGCTGCCTGCAGCGATGAGAGTATTCTCATAGTTAACAGCCATGTCGGAGATTTCAGCAGAGTGCCCTCGCAGGGTGGCAAGGAGGCGTCCATCATCTGTAGCCCAGATTTTCACCAAACAGTCATCTGAACCCTTCAGGGACACAGAAGACAGATTTAAAATGAAACAGAAAAGCACCATTTATACCAAGAAGGAAAAAAAAATGCAAAGGAGTACTTTTATGAAGGAAAAATACAAAAATATAATGTAGACTCGTTAGCAAATATACACATTGTATAAATGACAGAACTGACTCAGTATTGTCCAAACAGTGTCATTTGTGCAAAAGGCTTCAAATTTAATAATCCAAAAACAATTTAAATATTTTATGCTCCTTCTTAAGTGATTAGCCATTAAGCATTTTCTCCGTTGCTGCTTTCTATGCCTAGCAAGCTTGACTTAGTTGTCTTGATAACTTTTTGTACAAATATTTCAAAATTTAATCTACAGTGCACATTGATCTCTCTGGAGACCTGAGGCCATTAATAACCCCAAGTGAAAAACTTTATGTTGCTCTTCCCTTTAAGAATTCCAAGTGAGCTTCAAATATAGAAGAACGAATTCTATTCTAATATGGTAAAATAATTATCTATTTATTAAAAGATGACCTGCACCATTGTCAAGTCATCATAGCTAGGAACGTAAATCATTAGCTCAAAAGCCTATAACACAATCTAAGGAGTTATAATTTCTCTGACTCTAATGCACTTCCTTTGTTGTAGGATATAAATAGAAAATTTGCTATTTCTCTCACCTCTGTGTTAACAGCAATGAAGCAATCACATTCGTATTTTTAGACATATTAATATACTATACAGTTTAGACAAAAGCAAAGAACATGACTTAGTAAGTCAAACTTAAAATTGGGAAATTTTTAAAATAACCAGCCGTAAAAATCAAAGAAATATATGTAAGTGTAATCTTCGGCAATGTACAGTTTAGTTCAACCATTCCATGCTGAAGGTGATGGAATCACGAAAGCCCAACGTGAAGCAAATATGAACAGAAAATGTCTTCTAATTAATGACTGTTGGACAGAATCAAACAGCGGATTTGTTTCACTTAAACTAACCATCTTGAGTTTATACAGATGTCTAAGGACATAATTTTCTGAATTTAATTCCCCAAAAGTGGCTACCATAGAACACCCTCCATTTATATAAATTGAGACATTATTTTCAATTTCAACCCAACTTTTCTATATCACTAAGTCCACATAGTATAAGTTACTTATAAAACGTAATATACTGGATGGCATGGAGTCTTGCTTCAGTTGTAAATGTATAATGTTACATATCATAAATTTTTAACTCACTGTAAAAATTCGCCTCCCGCTTCGATCAAAGGCTACACAGTAGACAGAAGATAAGTGTCCCAGAATTCTTTTATGCATCTTAATGTGCTGGTAAGCAGATGAGGGGAAAACATGGCTGAAGCGACTACATCCGGTTAATTGCCTGGCTGAGGTGATATTCACTGCAAATAAAATGAAGTAAGAGAATACATCTTAAAATCAGAAAGTGAAGCTTACTGTACGCAATTTGTGTATGTATGACTATTAAAATAAGACAAAATGGTATAGCTGACATACCAATTCTCCATAATGAGACATCTAAATTTACTTATACATTTCATTACTTTCTAAATTCAAGAGTATGAACAATACTGTTCTGTTAAGTCTTGGGAATTTGATACACTCTTTAGCTTCCTATAGTTTATGAAGCACATTCTCTTTTCCTCTTTCTATGATGCTATATAAGCAGCAAAAAGAAAGAAAGAAAAGAAAATCCCTTTGAGGTTTATCAGTTCTCATCTTTTGGATTCTACCTATAGAATTTTTTTTCCACAAGTTTGTATGACTAAACTTTTGAGGCTTTATATACATCCTCTGTGATCATTTTAAATCCCAGCCCCTGCACATAAATGAATAAGTAAATAAGTTTAGCTTTAAAAAAATCATCAGGAATGTAACATAACTTGAACAATTCAACAAATACCACGTAGATTCTGTTCACTTCTAAAATAGAGATCTTGGTTCTAATGTAAGAATTTTCAAACACCTTTCTCTCTCTCTCTCTCTCTCTCTCTCTCTCTCTCTCTCTCTCTCTCTCTCTCTCTCTCTCTGTGTGTGTGTGTGTGTAAGTCCTTCCAATCTTCTCTTACACACTAAAAATACTGAGTAACCCACATGGTTATTTTAGGCATAACATAGAATCTCTGTATATTGAAATTTACCCTGAGGTGAAAGGACATTTTACCGCCCTGCAAACACTGTATGGAACAAACAGCAACACAGCAACACGTCTATGTTCAAGCATAGCAAAATGAAGGCAAGAGTTCAGTTCTAGCTAGATCAGTATAATTAGAACCATGCCACAATAAAAATATGAAACCCTTATTGCCTTACTATATTAGAAAGTCTACCTTTCAGGCCACTTTAAACTGGTAAAATTACAGAAACATTAATGATGAATGTCATAGTCAGAAAACTTTGAAAGAAAATCCTTAGCGCATATTAGAGATGGGCACTTAAATATTGTTAAACAATGAGTAAACGAATAAAGGTTAAAATAATAAGACTGAGTAAGAACAAATTCTAGGTAAGGATTACTTTTGGTAGCCATTCCCTATCCCACCAAAGAGAAATTTCTCCAACTCTAAGACAAGACAGAGTAGGCACACTGCTTTCCCAAGCAAACATTTCCTAATGCTTTGAGTTTTTGAATCAGCCCTATTTTGTGGTTTTTTATGTTTTGAGTTTGGTTTGTTTGTTTTTTTTTTTTTCATTTTTTTGCAGCTACACAGAGGAAAAGTTATGTTGTTTAAGTGTATAGTTTTCAACTGAGGAAATACTGACACTTTGGGCTGGATATTTCTATGTTACAGGCGTGGGTCTGTTCATTGTAGGGTGTTAGCAGCAACCTTAGCCTCTACCCACTAGACACTAATAGCATTACCAGCACTGAGTATGACAAGCAAAAATAGCTCCCCACACTGCTAAATATGGCTTGGGGGTCAGAGAAACACCTCTGTCGAAAAATCACTGCTTGCAGGGCAAAAAACAAGTAATAAAAAATTAGCAGCAGAAGAAATTCAAACAAAACAAACAAAATAACTTTGAGGACCAGGTGGAGATAGGAAAAAATGCCAATCAATGAACCCAGATATCTTTCCATTTATTTATATAGTCTTTGGTTTGTATCATCAGTTTATAACATCATGTTTCAGACTTTAAAGAGAACTTTCATTTTCTTAGTTTATTGCTATATACACTATTGTTTGGTATTGTAAATAGGATTGTTTTCATAATTTTTCTTTCAACTAGTCCATCATTAGGGTATAGAAACACCAGAGGTTGTCATGCATTGCTTTTGTAACCTGAAAACGTGACCGAAATTGTATTAACAGTTTCAAATGTTTTTTGATGCAGTTTTTTTTTGGGGGGGGTGGAGTTAACAACTATGTCATCTTCTCTTCATAATAGATGTATTATTTTTTACTTTTCCACTTTTTCAATTAATTTAACAAGAATATCTGATATTTCGGCAGACAGAAGTAGATAAAGAAGGCATCCTTGTTTTGTTCCTAATCGTAAATGAAAAACCATAGTTTTCACTGATGAATATATTAGTTATAGGTTTGAAATATATAGCTTCTGCTGCACTGGTATATATGTATATTTTATATTCATTAATACTTTTATCACCAATAAAGGGAAAATATTGAATGTTTTCCTGTATCGTTAGAGAAGAGCATGTACTATATTTCCCCTTCATTTTATCAATTGCTGTATCATGATCATTCATTTGCCTGAGTTGATAATTATCATGGAAACAAACTACACTTGGTTATGTTTTATAACATTTCAGTGTGCTGTGGAGTGAGTACTGCTAACATTTGTTTGATTTTTGCTATATATGTCCAGGAAGGATGCTGACAGTGTCTGATTTTATTATCAAGGTACTGGTATACTCTTAAGGTAGCGGGAAGCATTTTCTCCTTCAATTTTTCCCAAGTATGAAAAGTAATTGAATTAGTTCCTCCTTAACAGTTTGGTGGAATTCAGCAATGAAGCTATTAGGAGACTTTTAGTTATTAATGAAATTTCTTTTTACAATTCTGTTCAGATTTTTCTCCTCCTTTCTGGTTTTTTTTAGTAGGTTATACTTTTTGAGAAATCTTTGTTGCTTCTGGGCTATCTAAGCTTTTATATAGTTATTCAATGTAGTGTAGACTATCACATTTGTTGATGTATAGTTGTATCTTATGAATTTTGCATTTCCATGTCATGAGTTGTAATTTCTCTCATCTCTGTTTTGAATGACTCCTCTTTTTAAATTATGTTGACTAAGGCTTTGGCAATGCCTTTTTAAGGATTAACTTTTAAACTGCCAAAAGCATCCCTCCTTGAGGAGCTATTAGCAGTTAAAGGTTACAAAGGGAAAGGGGGTTATTTTTCTTCAATGGTCTAGGCATGGTACATTTTTCATGCTCCTGTAAATAATCCTCCCCTATGCTCATGGCAAACACTAATTAAAACTCAGCATGTCACAAACAAAAAACAAAAGTCCAAACACTATACAAAACATGAAAACAGCATTTGTTGGGAAGTTAGAACTGGCAAACATACATTATTTCATAAAATAAACATGGACGAAACCATCAAAGAAGAGAAAACTTATAGGCACAAGCAACCAACCACTATTAAGTTGATCTTTTATGCTGTTTGTGTAGTGATTTTTTATTTATTTCTGTTCTTTATTATTTCCTTGATTCTAAAAAAAATTGAGTTGTTTTATTGTTATCTTTTTCATTTCCCTGACGTCTAATAGGTTGTGTAATAGGTGTTTATAGGTATTGCCATGATCTTCTCTCCAAACTACATTAGCAGTATAAGGTGAGTATGGTATGATTATTCCACTTACAGATGGACTAATTTTATACACAAGTGCTTGGATTATTTACATATGAATTATGAGATCCCCTGGGGAGGAAGGAGACTTAGGTCTAATGACAAAATTAAGTTGTTTTGAATATACCATACACAAATATGCTGAATATTTTATACACTATTTTTAGTGTGGATCCCTTTTTTCTCTTCCTAGAATTTTTCATTTAAAGTCTATTTTGTCTAACATGTAGCTACCCCTATTCTGTTTAGGTTTCTCTTTTCATGGAATACAATTTTTTGACTGTAAGTCTCATTAGATGTACAGTGAATCTGTAAGCAGTACGCAGTTGAATCGTTTTTATGTAAGATAATACACTTGATAATAAAAATGATCGTAAAATTCGAGTCAAATAAATCACTGTAAAAGTTCCAATGACATTTTTCAGAGAAGTAGAAAATAATCCTTAATCCAAGTGGAAATATAAAATTTCCAAACACTCAAAGGACTTAAAACAGAAAGAACAAAGCATAAAGCACTAGATTACTTATAAAGCTACCGTGAATGGCATCGTTCTAGCACAGAAACAATACAATGATCAACATAAAAGAATAGCATTTCCAGTAATAAAAATAGAAAATAAACTGACACTCCATAGATGTTCAAAGATCAAACAATGGAGAAAGTGCTGTTGAAAAAACAGGGTATGCAAAAGAATGATATCATACATATTAAATACAAAAATCAACTTAACAAATGAGATCTCAAACAACAGCAAGAACAACAAAAACAATCCTACAGCACAGCCAACAACAGAATGAAGAGTTCACCCACAGATTAAGAGAAAGTATGTGCAAATCCCAGATCTGATAAGGCTAGTATCCAAATCACTTAAGGGTTATAAGCAATTCAAAGAACTTAACAATAAAACTCTTTAAATGGGTAATGAACCTGAAAAGACATTTCTCAAATGAAGATGTAAAAAATATCAACAAGAAACAAATGTTCACATTGAAGGAATCAGAGAAAGGACTGGAAGAGCTTGAAGGGGCTTGAGACCCCATATGTACAACAATGCCAACCAACCAGAGCTTCCAGGACTAAGCCACTACCTAAAGACTATACATGGACTGACCCTGGGCTCCAACCTCATAGGTACCAATGAATATCCTAGTAAGAGCACCAGTGGAAGGGGAAGCCCTGGGTCCTGCCAAGACTGAACCCCCAGTGAACGTGATTGTTGTGGGGAGGGCGATAATGGGGGGAGGAACACCCATATAGAATGGGAGGGGGAGGGGCTAGGGGGATGTTGGCCCGGAAACCAGGAAGGGGAATAACAATCGAAATGTAAATAAGAAATACTCAAGTTAATAAGGATGGGGAAAAAAAGAAACAAATGTTCAGGTCTGTAGGGTAAAGGTGTTTGCTGCAAAGCTTGAAGATTTGAGTTCAATCCCAAGAATCCATTAAAAGGAAAGCACTAATGCTTCAAAATTGCCCTTTGACTGATATGTGTCATGAGCATAAACACACATACACGCAAGCGTGCACTAAATATGCATGCATGAAAGCATGCACTTAAAAATATGTGTTATGAGTAAAAATGTAAATTATATTATCATTTTCCTGTATAATATAGAGGTTCCTCAAAATGTAAAAAATGAAGTGCTACATAATCCAACAATCTTCTAGAAATTCATGTGAAAGAAATGATATTGCTATAATAACGATATATCAAGACTAACATGGTTGGGGATTTAGCTCAGTGGTAGAGCGCTTGCCTAGCAAGCGCAAGGCCCTGGGTTCGGTCCCCACCTCCGGAAAAAAAAAAAAAGACTTAACATGTAGCCTCTTTTACTAAGTATACAAAAGTTTCTAATGTATAATTCCAAGTATATGGTTAAATATCCATAATATATAAAGCAATCTGTTTAAATAGAATCCTTAATAACATAAAAACAATCTTCCTAGGACTAGAAGAAAATCACAAAATTGTATGAAGTCACAACTCCAAATGACCAAACATGTCTTCAACCAAAGGAACAAAGTGTGGTTTCAAAATATATTTGAAAGCTACAATAATCCAAACAACACAGGATTGGCATAAATATAGGCACTCAGAATATAACAGAATTGCAGCAGGCATAGCTTTTTTTTTAACCCTAGTTCCATAGGACTCAAAAATAACAACAAACCAAATTATTATCTCAAACTTAAAGAGTTTCTGAACAACAACAACAACAACAACAACGATGACGACAACAAAAAGACATAGAAAAACAACCTATAGATTGGAAGAAAATATTGAGAAGCTATTCATATGACACAGGGTTGATATAGACAGCATATAAGAACATCCCAAAACTCAACAGAACACAAATGAACACAATAAAAAAAGGCAACAGTAGTCAACAGACCTTTCTGAAATGTTGACAAGCAGGAAAAATAGGCAGCAGAACTCAACAGACATTTCTGAAATGCTGACAAACATGTAGTGAAATATATAATATATTTCAAAACTTACAACATCCCAAAGTATCACTGAGTGCAAGTCAAAGAATCACCATCCTGTCAGAATGAAGTATGAGGCTCAGGAGACGACTCAGTAAGCAGTGCTTACTGTGCAGTGTAACGACCTGCGCTCAATGTCTCAACCCACATAAAAAGTGATATGGTAGTGCACATCTGTAATCCCAGAACTCCTTTGGTTAGTCCTCAGAACTCAAGAAAAGCCATCCCTCAAAGCTGTAATTCTAGCACTCCTGAGGCAAGAGAGAAGCTACAGACAGGAAACGCCTAGGAAGGTGGCAGCACTACCTTATAACCATAGCGCCTCTGTGTCATACGAGGACTTTGATCATCCATTACTTTAAGGAGGAGGATCCTGGAATCAATCCTCCATGATACTAAGTGACCACCACTGTAGAAGATTAGCAATTGACCAGGCTCAGTGTTAGAGCTAGGTAGAAGTGGTCCTGTTATAGAAAGGCAACACAAAGAGCCCTTGTAGAGATGAAAATTCTTTATCAATTATAGAGATAGACACGCAAGTGGTAAACAGTATAGAGCTTCAGTTTGCTTACACATATGTATACATATGTATACACAAACAAGTATAGAGGAAGCCCTTGGACATTATTCATAGGCAATCTGTTCAGTTTTCAACTAAACTTCTCCCAGTTTACTATACTGATATCCATTACCCCTAGCTATTCCTTTAGCTTCTGCAATTTCAGCTCATCAATATCATACCTAACATTGAAGGCAGTCTAAAATCACTTGTCTTTTCATAAAATCTCACTTCAATGGGATATAAGGGATACAAAACATGGGAAGGAGCTGATGGTGGTGGCATATGCCCTTAATAGCATTTGGGAAGCAGAAGCAGCGGGAGTTCTGTGAATTCCAGACCAGCCTGGTCCACAAAGTGAGTTCCAGAACAGCCAAGGCTACACAGAGAGACCCTAACTCATTGGAGGCTTGATGACTCAGGATAGGGGAACACTAGGCCACTGAGGCAGGAGTGGGTAGACAGGTGGGGTAGCACCCTCATAGAGGCAAAGGGATGGAAGACGGTTTAGGGGGCTTGTAGATGGGAAACTGGGAAGGGGGATAACATTTGAAATGTAAATAAATGAAATAACCAATTTCAAAAAAGATTTCATGATTTCATTTTCCACTTTTAAAAAGCTGCCTCTTTAATAACATTACTGAATATACAAGTACTGTGGGCCTAAAAAGACATAAAAAATTTAACCATAAAAAGTCTACATCTTATCTCCATCTGCCAGAAAACACAATTAACAGAGATTCTGGCTTCTGCTAAATTAGTTTCTAGTAGGAAGCTGGCCAAGACCCACAGAATACCAAAGACTATTCCACAAAGACCACAGCAGAGCTGCTGGACCACTAACTAGTGTATTCATTTTTGTCAGTTAATATTAAGACTTTTTCCCACAAGTGTGGAACCTTAAAGTGTCAACTATAAAATGTTTCTAGCCCACCTCTCAAAAGATTTTTCAACTCAGCAGATGAAGAACAGCCAACAAATTGTCTTCAAAATAACATTAATGACAAACTGTGACCTGAGTTTATTTAAAAGATGTACAATACTCCACTTTTAAATAGTCAAAAGCCATTCAGGACTGAAGGAGTCAATCAGTGAGAACTGAAAAATAAAACAAAATCCCTAAAATCAATCAAACTTGGGAAGACAGACACAGATAAAGCCAGCTGCAAAATTACCAGGAACATTGCTTTCCCCAAGGTTATATAGTAGTTCTAAAATACCATTAACTACTCCCCACTCCTTGACCATTATTGATTTCTTACCAATCATGCACCCAGACCCGTTTATTATTTTCATTTCCTACCAGAGAGAAATATCTAACTTCCAAACTGCTTTTGCTTAATAACACCCAGTCTCCAGATAATTCTCCATTTTCCTAATTTGCCTCAGAAAACAGCCGCCAATTTAGAACTGTTCTGACTTCCTTCAAACCCTACCAATTCTTTAGTTTAAGCCAAATGCTACTAACCTGGCCTATCTCTCAGAGACCCTCCATGCTTCCACAAGTTTCCTCCCTCACTCTGTGAAAACAATAAATCTTATTTGGTTAGACTACAGGGTAACATGTGGTGGCCTTTTCTTAGTACACTTTAAGTAATAAATTTAATTGAATTACCCTATAATGTTCAGTTGTTTAGATTGACAAAGCTCCGAATCCAAATAAAACTTCTAAGCCTAAACCAAAACTATAAAAAAGACAACTCACTGAATTTTGACATGTATTATTTGAGGAAAATATTGTCTCTGCTGGTACAGTTTATTAGCAAACTAGCATCAAAAAACAAAACAAAAACCCCTTAAAACACAAGAGTACAATGTGGCAATAATATCTGATGTTTTCCCCATGTGTAAAATAACTCTTCAGCCGTTTCATCTGCCCTTGACAGTATGATAATAGGTTCTTGAAATCCTTCTGTAGTTTTCTAATTCTTAATTTCAAATGCCTTTAAATTGTATAAAAATAGAATGCTTCGAATTTTCTTAAATGACATTGAAAGATAAAAACCATTCTTTTCTCTTTTACAAAAATGTCACTTGGCTAGTGTTTATTTTTCTTTTAACCAGCAAAGAGTACCTACATACAACCTTTTGAATATTAAAATGCACTAAACACAACAGATCCCATAATACAAAAGACCATAACTGACTAAGAAACTGCCCATCAAAAACCCTGGGAAGGCTGACTCTCGAAGGCTGACATCGAAGCAAATAAGGCACTTGCTACCAAGTCTCACTCAGATACTGAGTCCAATGTCAGTGAACCATATGGTAGAAGTTATTCTGTCTTTCTCCACATGTGTCTCATGGTCAGTATGCATGGGTGTGTGCACGTACACATGCACACACAAATCATCAATTCTCCAGGCTACACCGAACTACAAAGTGAGTATCTCTTTAAAAGTTTAAAAGACCAAGAAAACCAGCAACATCAAAAACCCACCCTAAAAACAGTAAGCTAGTGCTGTAGTTCAGTAGTAGAGAAAGTCTGTAATGTAAGTAAGACTCCAAGTCCCATCTGGAGCCTTGGAAATAAAGCAAAAACAACAAACAAGCAAACACTGCTGCCGCCGCCACCAATGACAACAAAAGAAAAAAACAGAAAAAAAAAAAAAAACCGTATAAACTTCGAATCAACTTTACAGCTGCAAAGGAGACTATGAAGCTTGAGTAAATGTCTTTGAGAAAAGCTTTAATAAGACAAATTAAAATCCACTAAATGTGAAAGGTACTAAGATAAGAATAAAATAAACTTGAAATGAAATCCAGAAAGTATACCAAATACGTAAAACTAAGAATATTCTTTCATGAATTTCATGTTACTGCGGCTCAAATTATGTCTGTAAAATCTTAATTCATCAAACTAAAAGCTTATAGTTTTCAAAGCAGATGGCAATTCCATCCCACAGTTCTCATCTGCAACATAAATTAGATAACACTAGTTGGTACAATAGGCTTACTAGCTAATGGCCATACATTTTATTATTGTTTGGATAATACCAAGTTACTGAAAAAACAAACTAAGAAACTAACAAACAAACAAACAAACTCACCAACCAAACAACCCTAATCATCATTTCCAGTTCTGCTCAACCTTTAAGTCAGACTCGCTGCAAGTTCTTTAACGTAATGTAAGTGGGACTAAAAACATTGATTTGTTTTTTAAGACAGGGTCTCTATGAAGCCCTGGCTGTCTTGGAACTCTCCTGGGTTGTGTGGGCATTTTTTGGTGTTGATTTTTTTGTGGGTGTCTGTTTGTTTGTTTTCTGGCTTTTCATCATTGTTGTTGTTTCATGACAAAGTTTCTCTGTGTAACAAGCCCTGACTGTCCTGTAGACCAGGCTAGCCTGAAACTCAGAGATCAACCTGCCTCTAAGTGCCAGGATTAAAGGTATGAGCTTTCTTGGGAAATCTAAATCAATGGTTCTCAACCTGTGGGGTCACAACCCCTTTGGTGGTTGTATATTCAATATCCTATATTTCTGATAGTCTATGATTCATAACAGTAGCAAAGCAAATAAACTACAGTAAAGAGTCATAGCACTAGGAAGGTAGAGAACCACTGCTCTAAATAGACCACACTGGCCTTGAACTCAGATCTTCCTGCCTATGCCTCCCTAGTGCTGGCATTAAAGGCCTGCCTCACCACAACTGGCTTGCATTTGCATTTTACATATCCTCTTAATCCTCCTCTAAACCTTTCAACCCAATTTAGTTATTAAACCCAGAAGTTTTGGAATACACTTTTCTCCAATTTAAAAATCTTGACTCTTGTTTTACAGCTTGGTTAAACTACAAAGTTCTATTTCTATCAGATACTTAACTAAATGTATAGTATAAATATAAGAGGACTAAAACAGTTTGTACATGTGTAAGTAAAAATAATGTTCAAAATAGAAGAAATTGTTTTCATTATATTTTATATAATGAAGTTGAACATAAAAATCTAATTTCTTTTTCAAAAATACTAAGACATGTGTTGTATTTAGGAACACACACACACACACACACACACACACAACAACAACAACAACAACAACAACGACTAATGAAAAAAAAAGAGGCCATGACTGGAAAGAGAGGAAGGAGGAGTATATGTAAGTAAGGAAGGGTTGATGGAGGAAAAGAGAAGCAGGAAATGGTATGATAATATAACTTCAAAACAAAAAGTAAGAAACAATACTAAAATTACTAATCCTAATATTACTGCAATACTGACTGCAGAAGTGTATGTAAAAGGCTAGAAACTCAGCTGTATAAACAATGCATTTAAAATGGGTGTTTCAGTTTCCCTGTGGCAGTAATTATAGCACTTCCATCCATTTAATATTTAGTAAGCACTCAACGTAGCTCCTACAAAGGACTGAGTTTATATTTCAGTTGTAATTACTTGCAGGTGTGACAAATATCTCTTCCTCTTTTCCAGATACATAAAAGCTGGGACTGGAGAAGCAGCTTGACACAATACAAATAGGAAAAGTAAATGGAGGGATGCTCCCAACAAAGAATATTAAGTCTGGCAGAAAATGATCCAAGGACAAGAGATAGGAACTCCAGAAAATTAGGGACGAAGGCTAAATATTTCTCACAGGAATGCAGTCACTTCCTCGCGATAAAAACAGCTTAGTACTTTCTTCTAATATATATTTATATATTTAAAAGAGGCAGATTTCCCACCTCCAAGTGAGTTCTGGCATTAACTATGACACACGCAATGGCCAGTAAGTCAAGAGACAATCAATGCTAAATGGAAGCCTATGTCAACTTGTAAATAATAATTTGGCTTTAGAATGAATGCAAGCCTCCAAATGTGTATACAATGTAAATTAAAGGCATGCTATGTAAATTATAGCATCTAACTGGAAGTTAATAGGACTGAAGATAAAAGTAGTGACAAACATTTAAAAATAGATTCTTTAATGCATCACGCCTTTGACTCAGACTAGAAATACAAAAGCATGCTTATGCCTTCTTGAGGAACAGTGTCAGTATGTAACAAAATGAGGTAGCTCACACCCTTGTCCTTCTAAGGAGAACTGCATGAAAATTGTTGTGAGAGGAAAATAGGAGAATCTGTAAACTTTTTTGCCAGGATGGATAATAATTGCTAACTTTTGAAAGTTGAACTTTAAATATTACTTCTCTAATGACAAACTAGCTCAGAAGGCCTTTGTTTCCATGAAAAGTTCGTTAAATCTTAACTACCAGTTTCTATAACATACATTAATCTTTAAAGGGAGGAAGGAATAACACTTAGTGATAACAGGCTAAAACTCCAAGCAATACCACAAATGTTGAATATGCCCCAGTATTTATTTAAGTCATATTTAGTATAAAGAGTGTTTGAGATTGGTTCAAATTTCTTCCTGATTTAGTCTTGGCCCAATGAGAATCCAATTAGATTAGACAACCATCCAGCTAATGAAATAGCACTACTGAAATGTAAACAAAAATACAAATCTATAGTCATCTTTTTTAATATTTCTTTTTATTTGCATGGGTGTATTTCCTATGTATGTCTGTGAAACGTGTATGTATGCCCGATTCCTCTGGAGTCCAGAGAAGGGTGTCCCATCCTCTGCAACTAGAGTTATAATGGTGGTGAGCTACCATTGCATGCTGGGAACCAGACCCAGGTTTTCTGCCATAGCAGCAGGTACTCTTAACCACTGAGCCATCTGTCCAGTCACATTATAGTCATACATTATATTCCTATTTTGCTCTTTCTCTAGAGAAATTTAGCAATTCACCCTGGATTAAAGTGACCACACATAGAATTCAAGTGTTATATTAAGTAGTATGGAGAATGTTATCAGGGTATTAACTTCCAAATTCCTTCACTACCATCTTATTAAATTACTAAGCATCATTACTGATCAGTTGCTCCAAGGAGGGGACATTGTAACAGTGTAGTGTGTTTTAGAGCACAAGCGAGGTCAGAATTTTTATGTATTTCAATTTATATGTGTATGGGTCCTTTTCTGCTGTGCCCTTGTATCCACAGAGGCCTGAAGATGATGATGTCAGATCCCCTGGAATTGACGCTGTCATGTGGGTACTAGGAATTGAGCCCGGATCCTTTCAGAAGAACAAGTACCCTTAAGCACTCCAACAGCCTGGTATGCCCATGATCTCAGCACTTGAGAGGCAGCAGTAAGAGGATCAAGGATTCGAGGTTGTCCTATTCCATTTCTAAGTTTTTTTTTTTATTTTTTTTCCTGTAAACTATTTTCTATAGTTTGAATTCTAAACCTCATATCATACAAATTTTTCTTTATTATTCTCTGACAATTTCACACAGTATACTCTTACAATATTCTTCTGTTTTAAATAAAGTGTTACAGCAGTGTTTTGCCAAATCAATGCAATTCTGACCTTGGCGGCAAGTAAAGAAATGTCTCAATGGTCAGAACTGTATTTGTATAATTGTACTTGGCAAAACGAGTTCTGTAAAACTTTCATTTAAAAAAGTAAACTCTCTAAATTCTCAAAGAATTAAAAAAAGAAAGAAAGAACTAACAAGTACCAAGTTCCTGATTCAATCTGAAGCATCCCATAAAGCAAGTCATAGTGGGACTAGCTGTAATCCCAGTACATAGGTTGCAGCTAGGAGAATCATCTTGTAAGGAGCAGAAGCCAGCATCTGCTACAGTGTATACATGCCTACTCTAGATTACAGGAGACGCAAATAAATAACAATGAATCCTAATGGTCGGGAATATAGCTCAGTGATAAAGTACTTGTTTAAAATATGTGTACGTCAATTACCGATAAAATTCCGAATATAAAATTAAAAGGCTATATCCATTATGATTTTTTTTAAAAAATTATGAATTTTCATAAAAACATTTACAGTTTTTTTTAAAAAGTAGGAATAGAAGGTAACATCTGCAAATTGACTAAATAAAAACATCTATGATGTTACTTAGTGATAAAACTTGTCTAGTTTTAATCTTAAAACAAGAATCAAAGCAAGGATATCCATTCTCACTATTTCAACCAACCACTGTGTAATGCAAGAAAGGCATATACAAGGGAAAGAGATGAAAAAGGAAACAATCATTCAGTGTTGATGTTATCATCCACATAAACAATAATCTCAAAGTGTCACCAAATTTAGTAACTGAATATCAAGGTTAATATAGAAATAACTGTTAAGTGTAGTGTCCATTTTCTAGAGGTAAATAACAAAAGCATTCCCAAAATTAGGCCATGGATACAATGATATTTGAAGGAAATCCTCAAGGTTTCTTTGTAGTAAAGGGAACTGTAAAGTTTATATGAGGGCTAAGGACAAGAAACATTGAAGCAATTCTGAAAAAGTAAGAACTAAGTTGGAGTAGTCAAACAACATAGTCTAGAGCCATACATGCATGATTAAGAGAAAAGATGGCCTGAAACAGTTACATTTCTTTTCTTTCTTTCTTTCTTTTTTGTTCTTTTTTTTTTTTTTCAGAGCTGGGGCCTTGCGCTTCCTAGCAAGCGCTCTACCACTGAGCTAAATCCCCAACCCCCAACAATTACATTTCAATGTGCAAAAAAGTATGAACCCAAACTAAATTGCATATCCATTCTAATATTAATGCAAAGTGGAAAAAATGAACAAAATTTAAAATAAAATTCCAAAACTTTAAAAAAGGAAATAGAAACAATCTTGGGAGCTTATGACAGGGTACAATTTCTTAGATATGAGATCCACACCTCCAAAAATATACTTTCAAACAAAGCTGATGAGCAGGGCTTCAACAAAAGCTATTTAGAGTTTTTTGAACAACTGTTAAAAAATGCAAAGATCACAAATTGGTCCAAAATATGAAAAAAATCATAGCCAAAATATAAAGAACTCATTAAGAGAAAGGTTAATCATTTTTACAATGAGCAGAGGATTATAAAGAAGGCAAAAAATACTGGCAAATATGCACATAAAAAGATATTACCCAATCATACACAAAACCAATGAAGATATAAAGCAACTGCATCAGGACTATCTCTTTTGAAAGTGTTCTACAGTTTCTTGTAAGTTTGTATTAGCATTCAAGTCACCAATTCTATTTCGTATTTACCTCCCAAAATGAAACCATGTGCACAAATATTTCCATATGAAAACATTTAAAGTGGCTTTATTCCTAATAGCCAAAATTTGGAAATAATCCAAATGTCCACTAACAGATGGACCTAAACAAACAGAATGTAATGTATCAGTACAATACAATACTACTGGGTAATAAAAAGGAATGCTGCTCATATGAAATGACTTAAGTCTCATAAAACATTCATTTAAAAGGAATCTGATAAACCCCAGTAGTTGGGAGCTAGTCAGGAAGATCAGTGAAATTCAAGGCCAACCTGGTTTCCACAGAAATTTCTAGGTGAGTCAGAGCTATATAGCAAGACCTTGCCTGAAAAAACAGATCTGTACGTAGGCTTAGTGGGGTGGTGGTGGTGGTGGTGGTGTACACCTTTACCCCAGCATTTGAAAGTCAAAGGCAGGCTGATTTTTGTGAACTCAAGGTCAAGCCCATAGTAGGGAAACACAAAACAAGACAAACTTGGTCTACACAGTAAGTTCCACCAGGGCATGCAGACCTACATTGTAAGACATTGTCTCAAAAGAAAAAGAAAAATAGAAACAGAGAAAGAATGAAAGAAACAGAAACAAAGAAAAAAGATACACACAAAAAGCTGAATGCAATGTGCTTTAATTCAAATGACATTCTAAATAAAGCAAAGAATAGATATAATCACAGAAGAGATGATTACTGGAATTCAGGGTTTGTGAGACACATATTTAGAAAGTGATAGAAACATTATATCCTTTATTATTCTCGAAGTAACACTAATATACACATTTATCAAAATTCAGTATACTAGTCAGCTTAAAAGGGAAAATTTTATTATGCATAATTGTACCGTAAGATGTTTGACTTTAAAAATAGCCAGGCCTTTTACCAAATCTGGGCTATGATACCACCTACATAGACAGTCTAGGCAGGAGAAGGCAGCAAGCTAATAGGCCAGCCCAGTCTGGAGCAAAACAGTGTCTCAGAATCAAAAATAAAAGATAAGCTTCTTGGACATAGCTTAGGTGGCAGAGAGTTTAATCATCAATACGTCTGGGCCCCTAGCTTCATTTCCCACATTAGAAAAAAAATAAACAGAAGATAGATGACTGATTGATAGATAAACATATTCTAAAAAGTAATATGGCTGGCCATATGGCACACATCTTTAATCTCAGAACTTGGGAGGCAGAGGCCAGCCTGGTCTATGTACAGTTCCAGGACTGTCAGGGCTATACAAAGAAACCCTGTCTAAAAAAAAAAAAAAAAAAAAAAAAAGCAATATAGCTAATTATCTATTTTGCAGCAGCTTAGTAAGTTTATTTGAAATAGTAGTAGTAGTAGTAGTAGTAGTATTAGTAGTAGTAGTAGTAGTAGTAGTAGTAGTTATTGTTGTTGTTGACCACAAACAAAAAACATGAAGGGTTAAAAAAAAAAAAAACAAGATAGGAAGCAAACTTTGGCCAATTATGACTTCCCTGGATTTTGTTTGGGTTTCTATGCTGCAAAAGAGAAGCTATAACCCAGTTTCTCAGATATATTCCATAGAAATATTTAGAATCTGTACTTCTTTTTTTCTTTTTGAGACAGTCTCATAGAGCCCTGGCTAATCTAGAGCTTCTTTAAAACTCTTAAACTTGACTAGTATGTTCTATGTGAAAATTCAATTGTGTCTAAACTCTTCTTCAAATTCAGGGCAGATTTTCAGATTTTAAAAGGTATAACAACAATTCTGTAATTACTAAGCAATTATTAAGAGTACCAAACGCCTTGTAATTCTGAAAAAAAAATATACCCAGTTCAAATACACATCTGTAATCACAACACTGTAATCTCAACACTCAAGCAGAAGAAGGGCCACAATGAGTTTAAGTCCAACCTGGGCCAGAAAATATTATTTCTCAAAAACTGAAGCAACAGTAAGAAAGCAAAAAGAATTAGTGTCAGGTCTGCAGCTTAGAATTGGAGACAGTTCCTATAATGCACAAAACATCAAGAGCACAGAGAAGGAAAAGAAAGGAAGTTAGAAAGAGCCAATAATTATGACACATTACAGTAGTTCTCCCTATAGGGATGCTAAAGAGGAGCAGGGAAATTGAAGGGCTAGCCTGGGCTACCCAATAAGATTTTTTTCATTTCGTTAAATAAAGGAAATAAGGAAGGAAGGAAGGAAGGAAGGAAGGAAGGAAGGAAGAGGGAGGGAGGGAGGGAGGAAAGCAGGGTAAGGGAGGGAGAGAGACAGACCACCCACTGACAGACTCACCTACTGGCCTAGGCTTAGTGGCACTTGCCTTTAATCCCAACACCTGAGAAGCAGAGGCAGGTGGGATCTCTGTCTACATAGAGAGTTTCAGGCCACTCATCAGAGCTATATAGTGAGAACCTGTCTCTAAATAAGTAAATAAAATGAAAAGGGAAAAATGACTTTTGAAAAGGAGGCTACCAGCAAGAGTAGGGGAATGTGAAAGGAGAATGAACAGTGGAGGAGAGAGAATGAGAACAAAGTGCCGTGATGCCAATGGGTGTATGAAAATTACTTAGCTAACTTAAGCTTTTCAAGACAGGAGTCTTGTGTACCCCTGGCTGTCCTGGAACATGCTCTAAAAATCAGGCTGGCCTCAAACTCAGAGATCCTCCTGCCTCTGCCCCTTAACTACTGGGATTAGAGGCAGGCACCACCACCACAAGCACTGGCTAAACTTAATTGAAGAAGGAATTTAAAGGCTGGCACAGTGTCACGTACCTTCAACCCTAGCACTCCGAATGGAGAAGTAGGAGGATCTCTGGGAGCTATATATATATATTTGAAAATAAATAAATTCATCAGGGGAAAAAAAACCTTCCTCAAGTCAATAAAGTATAAATAAAAATTCTGGTTTATAAACTATCCCTGACAAAGTAAAAAAAAAAAGTATTAGCAAAACAAATCCAATAAGACCTAACCAAGTAACATGAAGGCTCTAAATGAGTACTGTTAGCAGTGTAGCAATGTACTCTTAAGTATCGAGTTTCTCTTACTAAGCTTTATGTTTAATCCTTTAAAATAATCTCTACCCTCAATTTATTTAGCCTCCAAAGGTTAATAAGTTCTATTAACTTACACCTTTTGAGAATTTTTTTCATAAACCAGGCATATGTCTGTAGACCCAACATTTGGAAGGTAGAAACAAAAGATTACCATGAGGCCACCCTGAGCATGTGTCCTTGACTGAAAAAAGTCAACAAGCCATCAACAAGCTGGTAAACACTTTTAATCCCAGTACTGGGAAGGGAGAGGCAGGCCAATCTCTGTTATCCCTGAGTAGGAGGCCAGTCAGGGATACAGGGAATGAGACTTTTATCAAAACATGTTAGAAAGAGCCAACAACAAAAAGCATTCTTAGCTTTTTTTTTAGTTCTTTTTTTTTTGGAGCTAGGACAGAACCCAGGGCCTTGCGCTTCCTAGGCAACAGCTCTACCACTGAGCTAAATCCCCAACCCCCTTTTTTTTTGATTCTTTTTTTTTTTCAGGAGCTGGGGACTGAACCCAGGGCCTTGCGCTTCCTAGGCAAGAGCTCTACCACTGAGCTAAATCCCCAACCCCGAGTTCTTAGCTTTTGATTTGAAAGTTTTCCATTCAAAATTGAGGGCACAGTGTGAAAGCAGCACTAGGAATTATAGAAAAAAATATATTTTTTATGGAAGCAGAACGACATTTCAGCACCTTGGTTTTATAAGCACTTTGGAAAGGTTAGCGTTAATCAAAATGGTTTAGAACTAGATCTATCATCTTGGTAGCCATTAGTAACTAGTAATTCTGCAAAATTATTTGGCGAGAGAATAACTAGGGACATGTGAATTTCAGAAAATTAGAACTAGGAATGGTGATATTTTGTCTTAAAAAATAGACCAAGGTGTTGTGGTCCATGCCTGTAATTCTGAGACTCAAGCATCAAGTTAGAAGACTGCCGGGTTAAGCACTGAATTCCAATCCAGGATGGGAAACAGGAAAACTGTATCACAGAACAACAAAAAATAAAGAGAATGATGACTGATGACATACCAGAATTATAAACTTGGCAATGAAATATAAACAGGACATATATTTCTTTCCTTCTGAAATCTATCTTTAAGCAGTTCTCTATAAAGTTTTACAGAAACTCAATACAGAGACATGGAAATAGAAAACCATATGGCTTAAACTCCTTGTACTCTGTGTTCAAAAATGTTCCTGAGGCAGGGTGTGGTAGTAAAGTACTACAATCCCAGTATTTGTGAAGTGGGAGCAGACATCATCAGGCCTTCAGGATCAGCCCCCACTACAGTGGATTGGAGGCCAGCAGAAAAAACATGAGATCCTGGCTCAAAAAGGAACCAAGTCTCTGCTAAGGAAGAAATGAAACCCAATAGATCACCTTTTACAAAATGAGGATGAAACTTGCTTTAAGTTGAAAAACACTTGAAAAAAATATAGCCCTGAGGCCCATGAGATTGCTCAGTGTGTAAAGACACCTGAAGAAACCTGCTGACCGGAGTATGACTCCTGAAATCCTGATGGTAGGGAAAAAAAGTCTCCAAGTTGTATTCTGACCTCCAAACTTGTGCAGTTGCATGTATACACACACGTATACATACACCACACTAAAGAAATACATAAATGTCATTTTTTTGGGTTTTTTTTTTCCCCCGGAGCTGGGGACCGAACCCAGGGCCTTGCACTTCCTAGGCAAGGGCTCTACCACTGAGCTAAATCCCCAACCCAATAAATATCATTTTAAAAGTATACTGTCCCATTAAGAACTAGGCTAGAGAGGCTAGAGAAACAACAACTCAGTGGTTAAAGAGTGCTCTTCCAGAAGACCCTAAATCAGTTCCCAACACGCATTTTGGGTAGCTCCCAAATGCTTGTAGCTCATCCTTGACAGAATCCCACATTCTTTTTTGGGCCTGCCTATGGCCCTTAAAGGTATACAGTATATACAGTATATACATGCACAGGAGGTACATATACACAATACATAAAAATCAATCTTCAAAACATTAACAATGTAAACAGTGCATTTATACTTCAAATTCAGTTCCAGTGCCTACTTTTGGCCATGAAATGAGTCCAAGAATGAATCAAGAATATGCTTCTAAGTTGAATGATATTACTTACCCACATTTGGAGGTTTCACATAATTTACAGGTAGTTCTGGAGGTCTGCCTCTGTGTAGAGCTGCAAAAGCAGACCCATTCCATAGTGTATTCTTACAGTCTACAGAAAAAAACAAAAGTTATTCAAGGAAAAAGGATTTTCTAGTACTTGACACAAAAGAACTGTATTTTACGCCTTTACAAATTTACTTATAGACTTAGAAAATTATTAAAAATCAACAAGTTAAAATAAAATCAACAAAATAAAATAAAATCAACAAAATAAAACTAAAACAAAGTGAGTATTTCTAAAAGCATGTGAATGTTCATTTAAAAGATCTTACCTTTTGCATCCCGTAACAGAGACTGCCGACCAACACCTAGTAATGTCTGTACCCCAGGAACACTCTGAGGGATCTCCTTATCTAATAAAGGGCCAATCCTCTCACAAATTTTAAGGAGGTAGTCTGGAGGAATGTGTGCATTGGCTGCCACCTAAATAGAATAAATAGAGCACAGGAAAAACCAGAATTAGTCTTAATGTACCAACTTATCGCACCATAAATCAAAAGTATTTTATGATATTAAATTAAGAAAATTAAAATTGAATAAACTGCTTGGAAGTAGTAGGATAGCTTTTAATCCCAGCACTCAAGAGGCAGAGGCAGATCTCTGTGAGTTCAAGGCTAGTCAGACTTATAGAGTAAGTTCCAAGACAGTCAAGGCTACACAAAGAACCCTGTCTAAAAAAAAAAAAAAAAAAAAAAAAAAAAAAGAAAAGAAAATTAAAATGTACATATTCAACTAATGCTTGAACCAACGTTAACAGACACAACTGGCTGGAATGATAGCTCAGCACATAATATATTTGCAGAGGGTCCAACTTTAGTTCCCCTATCAGGTATTTAACAACTGCCTGTAACAACAGAAACCTGTCACGTCCTCTGTGTTTAAGGCACACACATATACAGACAGTTAAAAATAATAAAAATAAGTGTTAAAAAAGAAACAGACAGAAAGCAAGCACAGCATATTTAAATCTTGTCATAGTGGGTACACAGCACAGGCCTCTATTCTACACACCTTTACTAAATCATAACTGAATTTTATACAAAATGTGGTTCAAAACAGACAACCTGATGATTGCAATAAAAAAAGTAAGTGATAAAGTAAATTCTTTGATTTCATTTACTCAGTGCTGAGAATTAACTGGTTAAAAAAAATCTGAGATAGAGGCAGACAGATGTCTGTCCTTTTGAGTTGAGGCCAGCTAAGGACACATAGTCAGATCTTGTCTCAAAGAAAAGAGAAGAATTTGAGCTACCAGAACACAGGAAGGTGTCACATGCCTAAAATTCCAGGACTTAGAGCCTGAAGCAACAGAATCACCAGTAGCTTAAACCCCACAAGCACCATATATCATATGGTGTTGCAGGCTAACCTGAGCTTCAGACTAGCCTGAGCTACAAAGTAAGGCTCTTTCTCCAAAGAAAAACAAACTCAAAGGGAAAAAATTCTCTCAAGGATCCCAACACATATATGGCAGAGGACTGCTGGGTCTGGACTCAGTCCGAGAAGATTCACCTAACCCTCGAAAGACTTGAGGCCCCAAAGAATAGGAAGGTCTGGTGGGGTGGGGGTGGGAAGGTGGGAAGGGGAGGAGGTGTGGGATGTGTGGAATAGTGAGAGGGTGGACCAGGAGGGGGATAAAGTCTGCACTGCATAAATAGATTAAAGAATAAAAAAAAATCTTATACCAACTAACCACTTACCATATTGTCCCCCTTAGTATTAACATTACACATATGTGTACAGTAAAGCAGAATTGTTTTCCCTATACAAAGTTAGTTTCTTTAAAAGGGATAATCTAAGTCATGTTCTTATGCAAACCATATTATAGACAACAAAAGTCCTAAAGTCAAAGGTCCTGTAGCGTAGTCTCTTCCTTGTCTTTGTCTTTTTTGTTTTGTTTTCTTTTTTTTTTGTTTTTCAAAGGTTTCTCTGTGTATCCTTGGCCATTTCTTGAAATCTCTGTTGATCGAGGCTGGCTCACAGACATCCACCTGCCTCTACCTCCCTCATTCTGGGATTAAAAGCAAAACATCTCCAGGAGCTAGAGAAATGGCTATGCTAAGAGAGATGCTCAGCAGTTAAAAGTACTGCCTGCTCTTCCAGAGGACCTGGGCTCAATTCCCAGTACCCACATGGTGGCTAACAAAATCACCTGCAAACCTAGTCTCAGGGGATTAAATGCCCTCTTCCAGGCCTTCTCAGGTACCAGGAACACACATATCCTGCACAGACAAACATGCAAAGAAAACACTCGTATATATAAAATGCTCTGTATGGTTTGTTTGTTGCCCTATTCCTAGCACTCAGAAAAATGCCCAGCATA
Organism: Rattus rattus; assembly: GCF_011064425.1. Lineage (NCBI taxonomy): Eukaryota > Metazoa > Chordata > Mammalia > Rodentia > Muridae > Rattus > Rattus rattus. The sequence continues at coordinate 63,007,212 of NC_046172.1, forward strand.
AACTATGGCCAGATAAATACTGAATAAATCAGTCAATGAATAAATGAGTAAGGATATATATAAAGTCTAACTAAAATCAATATAATAAGTGCTCCTAGAAGATCTCATATTCTCAGAGTGATTTCTGTTTGACTAGTATAACAAAATTAAAGAATTAAAATATCTTTATTCAAAATTCTAGGAAGATAAAGCAATTCTATTAAGGTTAATATTTCAAAGTTATTTTAACAATAATTTTTTCTCCTCTTTGGTTGAAAAAAACACTAAAAATGATGCTAAAAAATCAAGCAAAAAATAAAGTATTTCCCTAGAGGTGAGAACTGTGTCTCATAAATAAGTCTTATATTTATTTAAAAAAGTCAGGATTGAATCAAAAAACTCACATCTCATAAATCTTTTAGTAACTTTATAGAAACAAAAGTGTCTGGTTTTCAGACAATTATGCAAAATATATTACTGAATATAAAGGGGGTGAAGAGTGCTGAGACAGAAACAGCGGCAGGTCCTTCTTTAGTCAGAACACTGTTTGTTTTTCCAGACTGGGCTTCTCTGTGTAACAACCCTGGCTGTCCTGGAACTTGCTTTGTAGACCAGATCCACCTGTCTACAAAGGAAACACTGCTCATCCCCACCCCCATCCCAAGTGCTGGGATTGGGGTGCGCCACCATGTCTCACCACGAGGCAGATAGACCTGCCAAGTTCAGATTCCCCTACAACTCTGTTCTCTGAGGATTAATCAGTACACCTTTCCTTTTTACTGGTTTAAAAAGATTTCCCCAGGAAAAAACCTCTCAACAACCCTCCTAGGTTCAAGCATTCTCTAGGTTGCACCACTTCAAGAAGAGCTTAAAGTGGCTGAACACGTGGTTGCCTAAACCTTTAATCCCAGCACTCCAAATGCAGAGGCAGGCAGATCTTGGTGAGTTCCAGGCCAGTCTGGTCTGGTCCACAGAGCAAGTTCCAGCACAAAGAAACACTGCCTAAAAACAACAAAGAAAACAGGAGGGGAAGGGGGAGGGGAGGAAGATTGCTAAAAGGGCTAGATAAAAATCAAGAAAAGTTCAGAGGGTACATCTGTCTTCTAGAAGTTGCTCAACAAAGAAGATACACTGAAAGGAGCGACATCATCAGTTGACAGATTAAATAAACTCTTTATGTGTGTACGCACACAGTGTTCGTAAATGTACATGAAACTATTATAAATTGCCTTTAAATTCCATTTGTTACCAAAAAGGTTACTAAGCAATCAGTAAACAGTTACTGTTAAAAAAAAACCAAACACACAAATTATTTTCTACCAGTCATGTGAAAAACATGAGGAAGATGATTTCAGGCAGGCTGGGAAACGGCTCAGTGGGTAAAAAGCTGGCTGCACAACCACGAGCACCTGGGTCAGGATCAGCAGCAGCCATGTGCAAAGCAACCCATGGGTCCTAGCCTTAAGGACATAGGTGCATGATGATCCCTGAGCTTTCCTGACCAGCCAGTGTACTGAAACAATTAGATTCAATGAGAAATACTGTCTCAAATAATAAGGGTATCCAGTGGTTATTACCATTACAACATTTTTACATGTATGAAATTATCAAAATGTGTAAAAGAGATTCTATTTCAAATAATAAAGAATGGTGAAAAGGGGAGAATAGTCTTCCCCAGGGAAGAGCACATCAATTGGTTATCTAATACCAAATGATCAGTCCTAAAAATATAAATACACTAAATTTTACTGTGGTGCTAAGAAAAAAAGAAGCACAAAGCAACTGAAGAAAATACTCCTTCAACCCCTGGCCTCCACATGTACAGAAAACACATTAATTTAGATACACACAGGCATATTCACAAACATATTCCTCCCACCCCACACACTTCATAAATTCATATGTATGGGGTAAAATGACTTCAAGACAACATTTTGTAAGTGGAATTCGTGAAATCTAAATTCCTACCTCCCTGCCATCTATTCTCTTAACTTACAATACCAGCTTCCTTGTACTGTATACCAGTCTTTTTCCAGAATTTTCAAAGAAACTACCAGAACAGTCTTAATCACTGAATTGACGTTTCCTACAATCAAATCTAGATAAGCGCTAACTTGCTTCTGTGAGAAACAATGTCTATATGACTCTAGTAAAGTCAATAGTACCAGTTTTCAGAGACTACCTGCTTTGCCTTAGTATCTTCAGTGTCATGACACTGCAGTGCACTGAGTTTGAGGAGCCCATGTTTTAGGTTTCATATGCTTCATTCTGTTCTTCCTAACGATGACTGTGGGTCACGGTACAGTTTTTAATTCACACATGTTTAAATTGTGTCCACACTTACACAGGCAATAACTATGCTACCAGCACTCAAACATGTGTCTGCTATTCAAGTAGCTAATTTAAACTATTGTTAGCAATTAGACAAAAGCTAGGTCAGGTAAGAAAAGAATACAGGTATGTCTGGAATGCTAATACACTGTTTTAAAGTAGTTGTTATGAATCAAATGACAATATGAAAACACTCTTAAAGGGGCTAAGGCTGAGGCTCAGCCATAGTAATTACCTTATAGGTATGAGACACACGGTTTCAATCTACGGCCAAAAACATTCTAAAGCTTCAGAATTTTGTAAAAAGACTCTTAGAATGATAAAAAGTATCTTCAGAAATGCAATACTCTTTTGAAAGACAATAATGATCATATACTATCTTTTCAACATAGGAACTTTTATAAAATTATTTTAATATTGCCACATATATCTTGCTTGTTCAGCAAGGGTAATATAACCCATGTTATTGTAATACAATTGCTAACTAGTGCTTTCAATTCCATGGGTGAAAAATGTCAACAAGGGAGACACAGAGAAAGAAGAAAAAAGTACCTAATATAAAAAGTTACGTGAAAAAGCAAGAGTACACAGTTTGTGTGAAAATGGAGCCAAGCACATGGTGGCACATGCCTGCTAAGAAGGCTGGGAAATGAGTAACACTGAGTTTGAAGCTAACAGAAAATCACAAGTTCTACACGGAAAATTACAAATTCTAAGTCAGCCTTGGCTAAATTATAAAACCTTGTATAATACTACTAACTCAATAAATGAATGAATGAATGAATGAATGAATGAATGAATGAGTAACCATACCATGGATCATACCTATAATCCCAGCATTTCTCAGGCTGAAGCAGGAGGTTGCTTCAAGCTTGAGGCAAGTCTGGAGTACAGAATGAGCTCCAGGTCAGACTACACAATAGTATGTGACTGTGACTCAAACATAGTAACAAAACAAAAACTACAGGAGAGCACAATCAAGTCCATAGAAACGGAGAAGTGTATTAACAATACTTAAAAAAATAACTGTTAAGGATTCAGTCAGTCTTACTACTAATAAACAAAAGTCTATTTAAATCAACTCAAGACTATTATTACATATTAAAACCATTTTAAATGATTTTAAAACTATAAAGCATCACACTGTCACTAGATGTTGTTGGCATTAGACCTCAGGACAAACTTCTGAAGACGGATCTTCAATATGTGGCAAAAGCTAGACAACTGATGAGCTACTTTGACCTGATTCAGACATCTGTAAGTCCAGGAGCCTTTTGGAAAAGAAGGCAGCAGAAAACGATCACGTAATTACGCAAAAGAATTACTGAAAAGGTAAAAGTAACTCAAATGAACTGGGAAAATTGAAGACAAATCATACCTAAAAACATAACTAATTCTTTTCTACCATTACCAGATGATGGCTATTCAAGAACACTAGTCATGCCAGTACTGTCAGAAAAAATATAAAGTAAAAAAAATGACGCGCTGATTATAATTGTATAAAATTTTGTTTTTTTTAAGAAATGACTAGTAAAACACATTTTTGAACTGTGGTGAGGAGACAATTGTTTTTTTTTTGTTTGTTTTTTTCCGGAGCTGGGGACCGAACCCAGAGCCTTGCGCTTGCTAGGCAAGTGCTCTACCACTGAGCTAAATCCCCAACCCGAGACAACTGTTAATTACTCAATTTCCTATCAAGTTTGTGAGACAGATATATATATATGTATATGTATATGTATATGTATATGTATATGTATATATGTATATATATGTATATGTATATGTATATATGTATATATGTATATATATGTATATATTGCTATTTGCTTAGAAATGATCTACCTGCACATGCATATATAAACTGGAAAAGGGAAAAAGTAAACAAAAGCATTGCCCATACACCTGGATATTAAAACTATTTTCAAACATGTATCAGTAATTCGATGCTAAAACATGTACTAGTGAACTTCGAATTTGCCTTCTGTGGTACAAGTAGGACATATCTAACAACAGAAAGAACAACAAAACTTTGGGCTGAAAATTAAAGGTAGTAACACGTGTTCAAAAATTATTTGTAACTCTCTGAGAAATTACCATTAACAATACTGGTTGTGGCATTCACTCTTATTATAATTAAACCTATTTTTTTTATTAACAAGGCATTAGGAAAAAGTCAGTAGATTCTGTAATACTTAAAGTGGCTTTACACTTGTAATATCATACACAAACTTTTCAAAATGAATATTACAGCAATTTAACTGTTTACTATTTACAAGCAAACTTCCAATAATTTTCTTTTTATTTAGTTTACCTTATTCTACTATTCTTCCAACTTTCTGTCCACTTTGTGTGGTTTTCCTCATTTGGATCTTATTTGTAAGAAAGGAGCTGAATTTAGGTTTTATTATCACTCCTTTTTATTATCATATAATTTCATATTTGTGGCTAATACTAGAATCTCTTTTCCCACATATAAAAGATCATCTTTTTGTCTCAGTGCAGAGCAAAACATGCACTTGCATTGCAAATTATATTTGCAGGAGAAATAAGAGTCAATCCAAGAGCTTTGGTCCTTAACCAAAGTATATTCTATTTTTTAAAAAATGCCCATTGTTGTCTCTTAATCCCCAAATCCTGTTCACCTATTCCCAAAAGGTCATAATACATAGTTCTTATTTAGTGGAAATGTATTTTTTACAAATGCAATTTATTTAAGAATTAACTAGCTATTTTCTAAGATTGAAATATACAACAATGTTTTTATTCAGTAGTCCATTATCTAAAGACAGTAAATCTTGAATTCACCTGTAGTCCTTAGTATTTTTATTTGTGTAGTTTTCTCACTTACGAGTCAGTTCCTTCTGAGTCCCTTTTCCCTCCCCTAAAAAAAAAAAGAAAGAAAGAAAAAGGAGAAAAAGAGAGAGAGCTAGGGAAAAAAAAAACACCCAAGCCTGGCCTCAGTTCCCGTATTTCAAGCCAGGACCAACCAGAAACCAGTTTTCTTCCACTAATCCGGAACTCCGGGCTGTTACCAACGCTGTCATTGGCCAGCGTCAGTCCTTGGTACGTGCCCCAAGATAACCCCCTGGTTTCTGTCCCTTATCCCCCTACAATGGGCCTTCTCCGATGTTTGTAACACAGTCATAATGCACAACACAGCACCTCTGAAAACCAACTCACATTCTTCAAAGTTTTGGGGTGAAAATAAGCAAGGCTAGAGGAGGGCAAGGTACCCTTTCCGACACGCTGGGAGGGGGAAGGGGCAGTCCTTCGAACACCGAACAGCAGGCTCCGGGAGCTCTGAGGGCTGAAGGGCCAGGGGCGGGTTGGGGGCACAAGGTGGGGAGGGAGTGGAGAAAGAGTTGGGCTAAGTTGAAACGAAAAGTTTACTAACCAGATCCTCGAAGCTTCTTCGGTGCTCTTTCCCTTCCCAGTCTAAGCGGCGCGGAATCAGCTGGGGGCCGGAGGAAAAGAAAGGGGGGGTGTGAAGGAAAAGCCTCTGCTCCCCATCAGCAGCACCCAGCCTGGAGTCTAGTCCTGGACCCTTTAGCATTTTAATTTCTCTAGTCCCAACAGCTACTGCTGCCGTGTCCGGGTGGGGGTGGGGGGGCAAAGGAAAGGAAATCCTGAAAAAACACCTCCTGCAGGAATAAAAGGCAGCGAGTTTAGACCCCTGCGTTGTCCGCCCCTTCTAAGCAAAGAGCCCGGTTCACCCCAAGTGACAACAGCCCCAACTGTCCAGCTCGAAGGCTCTCTCCCGGCCCCTGTCCTCGGCCCCTGACCTACCTTACCCTTCCTCCAGGTTCACCCCAGCCCTCCCCACCTCTTCCCAAAGGGGGTCCATACCTGATGCTCTTCGAGCCTTGCACTAGCACCTGGGGAAGAGGGACACACAGATGTGAGGAACAGATTGGGGCGCCAACCCATTCCTCCCTCCCCACTTCCAACACAGCCGCTGACTGTAGGAGTAATCGCGGCCGGCCTTTCCCTCACCCTCCAACTGCACTGCTTACCCGGTGCCTCAATTTCCCCAATGGGACCATTCCCCAACACTCCCAGATATCCTTTTCCCCTCTCACCTGAGCGGATTTGTTACAGGGTCCGGACTGCAAGAACCTTGCGATCAGGTAATACAGCTCTAAAGAAGGGGTGGGGGGTGGGGGGAGACGTAGAGAGAGAGGCAAGGAAGAGAAATACAAGCTTTTTAAACAAAATTCTGACAGCAGTCGCACAAATCCCCCATCCCTTTAGCCCCCGGCTCAGCTACCCACCGGCTTCGATCTGGGTAGGTGCCGCCGCCATCCTTTTCCCGAGGGGGCTTGGGGGCTTCGCTCCGGAGGGCTGGCGGGGGCGGGTGGGGGCGCTGCCTCTATTGTGGTGAAGCCCCCATGCTTGGGAGTCCCGCCGCTTCCGCCGCACTCTTCGTCCCAGTTTCGGTCTCTCTCGGATTCATCGCATCACGTTTCGACCCATAGATATTCTAGCCCAAGAGCTGAGGAGGCGGAGGAGGAAGGAGAGCAAGAGAGAAGGAGAGGGAGGAGCTGAAGTCGGAGGGTGGGCGGGGGAAAAAGGGTGGAGCATAGAAAGAGGGGAGGGAGCAGGGGAGGGAGCAGCTTGCAGAGCTCCAGGCTGGCCGCCAGAGGCACTAAGGCGGCCGCCTAGTTCCAGCCGCGTAAGCCGGCCTGGGGTTGCCTAGTTACTGCCCAGAGAACAAGGAAGAGGTTCTAAACGCAGGCAGACGCTCTGGCAACCTTTGTCAAACTCTGTGGTGGCGTTGGCGTCCCAGAGCTCCCGAGTTGCTTACCCTTCCTGTAAGGGCAATCGGACCCTTTCCGGTGAAGGAACCTTTCTCCAGACCTGGTCAATAGAAACTTGTGAGAGACTGACTTGACCTAGCTTACCTTGGGTCACCGAAAGGATTTGGTTTGTTTGTTCTTTTTCTACACCCCCCCCCCAAAAGTCGCTAGCTACTAAAAGGTTTTGTTGCCAAAGGAGGAACAGTATACCAAATGAAAGTGCTGTGCTTACCTGATAGCTGGAGCAAGGGAATAATATTCTTATAGAAAACTACTTAAAGTATCCCCTTGATTCTGATAAATATTGAACGAGAAGTTTGCACTTTAACCACGAGGCCTTTTCCCCCCTTCTGAAATGATCAACAAGCGGTATCTTCTCCATTCCTGTAAGATAAGTTGGAACTCTGTTTTGAAATTCTACCAAAACATTTTAAAAGTTTTTAACTATTGTGAAGTTTGGATAGAAATGATAGTTTGGTTGGTTTTGTCTTTGAAGTGTTATTCTCTGTCATGCTTTCACTATGTTCACTATTTATCCAAGTCTCTCCTGGCATTCCCTGTGTCAATCCTCCTGCCTCAGCTTCCCTGCTGTTCACGTGGCAGACATGAGTCACCATTCCACTTTACTAAGTCTTTTTCCAATGTTTTGAGGCTACAATTGTTTTAATGTATAACTTTAACTCTTAGCAGAGCGCTGACCTGCTGTTTGGGGTAGGTAAATCTTCAGCGATCAAAGGATTTGTATAATAATTGACAGTTTGAGTAAACTGGTTCACTTCCCCAATTTCTCTTAACATCCTGTTCTCAGGATGTTACTGTGAACAGAATTCACAGAGGCAACACCTGATGGGAAAACAAATACTATTTGAATTGTATACATTACTTTCGTTAAAACACTCAAATTTGAAGGTTCACCTGTGTGGCTATAGTGGGAGTATAATTTTCTGATTCAGGGAGCTTAGCCATTACCACATTGGGCATAGAATTCAATTAAGTAAGCATAAACTTAGCATATCCTTAGTAACTCTTTCTGCCCATTTCTTTTATTTACCTGCTGTAACTCATTTAAACACATATTTTACCTGCTGTAACTCATTTAATCCTTACAGTGACCTTGGAGATAGTTTATATTTTTCTTTATCACAGCAATATTAAAAATGACTACTATATGAATTAAGAGCACTTACATTCTATTGTATTTTTATGTGTAAATGATAAGAATAAATAATATTCGCCATGTTTACAAACACATTTTTGTAGAAGTCATGTGAGAATATATCTGTGTTGTATTCAAAAGGCATGTGACACAATTATTCCATCGAACACTAAACTGCAAATTTGGATGCAATTAAGAGAGAAAACTCCACACATTTACAGAAATTTAAGGTAAGAAATTACTTTGTAAAAATTATTTTATTTATTTATTTATTTATTGTGTATATGAAGGGGCAGAGTCTCCTGACCTCAAGGTAAATAATTATATTGACCATAATTGGAAGTGATAAGGGCTTAGGAATAAAGAAAATAGAGATTAACCTTCTGTGTCTGACATACCTATAATCCAAACATTAGGAAGGCTGAGGCAGAAGTGTCCTTAGTTCAAAACTACACTGGGATGCATAGCTAATTTAAAGCTAGCCTGAGAAACAGTGAGACCCTTCCTAGAGAGATAAGGAGACTGGGAAGGAGCACTCCATTAGTTTCAGGCACAGACTACTGAATGCATACTTCAGAAACTTCAGCAAGCAAAATGCCCTGCTTTGATTATAGTATCCTCTATTGACAAAGCAAACTGACAAAAGGAAAAATACTTAAAGCCCAAATCCATTTCCACAAAGCCAGTCAGTAGGGGTAAATTTTGGAGATGATAATTAAGGAACTGATAAACTAGCACAAATTTTCTGTACTAAATATGTAAGAAGGAAGTTTTTTAAATGTCCCTGTTCCCACAAAAAGTATTCATTCTTTAGAACTAACGCTAATTAATCAAACATTTTGAAGTAATTTAGAACACAATCATCAGGCTTAACCTCTGTGTGTTTTTTTGTGTTCTCCTCCCCACTCTGCGTGCGTGCACTTGTCTATGTAGGTCAAAAGACAGCATTTAGGAGCTGCTTTTCTCCCTCCATTATATGGGTCCCAGGATTGAATCCGGATTACCAGGCTTGGCAGCAAGTGCCTTTACCCACTTAGCCACACTGTCTTTAATTTTTTCAAAGTTTTGATTTGGAAAGGAAGCAAGTTTTCATCTGTTACAGGGAAAAAAAGTGGACTTCAGTAGAAAAACTGAGAATGTTACCAGACATTGTGGTGTGGTCTTATAATCCTAGCACTTGAAAATTTGAGGCAGGAGGATTAAGAGTTCAGACCATCTTTGGCTACACAATGATTTTGAGACCAACTCGATTACATGAAAACAGCACAAGGAAAGAGAGAAGGAAAAGAAAACCACGAGAGTTGGCAAGTGACTCAGCCAGTAAAGGTGCTTGCCGCCAAGCCTGACAACCTGAGGTCGATCCCCACAACCTACCTGGTGAAGGAGAGAACTGACTCCCTCAAGTTGTTCTCTGACCTCCACACTCTTGCCCTGGCATGCACTTCCCACCCACACACAAACACACTACATAAGTGTAAAAAACGTTAGTAAAAATGTTTACTTGGTAGCTGCATTAACTTCCTGGGGCTACCATAACAACTTCTAATCCAAAGGGCTTAGGAAAGCAGTGGGTTGTTTTCTTACACATGAAAGCTAGAAAGCCTGTGCTCCCTCTAACTGCTCTGTAAAAGAATCTTTTTTTTTTAACCTTTTCTAGCTTCTAATGGATCCTTAGCCTTCTTGAGTTTGTTGACAGCATAATTCCATTATCTTCCTCCATGTTCATATAACCTTTGTACATGTGGGGCCCTGTGTCAAACTTACTGGATTGTGAATATCCATGATTCTTGGGACCCACTCAGGGTCTCACACATTTTGGGCAAGCACTCTACCACTTAATGTGTTTCGTTATAAGGACAGAAGTCATTAAATTTCAGGCCCACCCTACATCTAAAATGACTTCATCCTAATACCATAATTATATGTATAAAAACCCTATTTCCAAGTAAGGTGGTACTCACTGGTACAATGGTCAGAATATGAACATATTTCTGAGGGGATACAATTCACTGAACTACCCATTACTTTATTATCATCTTTATTTTTTTTTTTATTTTTTTTTTTTTCGGAGCTGGGGACCGAACCCAGGGCCTTGCGCTTGCTAGGCAAGCGCTCTACCACTGAGCTAAATCCCCAACCCCTATCATCTTTATTTTTAAATAAATCTTATTTGCCATTATTGTATGCATATATGGATGTGTGTGTATATGTGTGTGGGGGGGCATGATGTGTGTACATATGACTGTCAGAGGACAACTTTATAACATTGTTTCTCTCTTTCTGCTTTTATGTGGGTTCCAGGGATTGAACAAATTGTCCTTTTAAAAATCACATTGCAGAATGATTAAGACTATCTGTAGCAAAACTTGACAGCCTGAGTTGGATCCTCAGATCCACAGAGTAGGATAGAACTGACTCCTGTGAATTGGCCTCTGACTTCAACAATTGTGCCGTGGTATGTGCTGGTAGTACACATGCAAAGAAAATAAACTATAAATATTTAAAATCACATTGCACGAGCCAAGGATTGGCTCAGTTGGTAGACTTCTTCATTAGACTAGAAGATAATTTCTCAAATTTAAAAGTCATCTAAAGGAACAATCATAAGTTTGAACAAGAAAACTAATTATTGATCTAAAGCAGTGCTTCTCCACTTGTGGGTTGTGACCCCTTTGGAGGGAGTCACATAACACATAGCCTACATATAAAGTATTTACATTATGATCTGTAACAATAGCAAAGGTATGATTATGCAGTAGCAAGAAAATAATGTTATGGTTTGGGGTCACCACAACATGGAGCACTGTATTAAAGGACCACAACATTAGGAAGGTTGACAGCTAGTAGAGATTATGAACCCCGAAAAACAAACAAAAGTAATGAAAACAAAAGAGAAAAAATGGAAGGGAACTCTCAGCAGAAAATAGGCAGCATTATATTCACCAACACACACACACACACACACACACACACACACACACACACACATATTTAATGAAAATGTTAGAAAGACAAGTGAGACGAAATATTTTGAAGGTACATTGTAACCATGTCAGAAGCCTTTGTTTCAAAGTTAACATACACACAGGAAACTCAGTGAACTACAAATATAAACATTTAGTAGTGTCCACTAACATTGGAAATAGAAAACAACTGAGTCATCACTAATAAAAGAAAATTAAGATATGATGTCTTATTAAAACAATGGAGACCAGAGGCAATCAGATAGCATAGTCATTGTAACCCAAGAAGGAAGGCACCACACAAGAATCCTATGTTTAGTAAAGCTAACTTTGAAAACAAAGGTGAAAGGCAGATGTTTCCCCAATAAAAAACAAATGGAACAATCTGTTGTTAGCAAAGCCACATTACAAGAAAGTCTTAAAGGAAGTTATTTTTCCAGCTGGAAACCAACAGAATCTAGAGAGCATAATATTTCTGTCCCTTATTCATGAGGAGTAAATTCCAGCACCTCCTGTGGATACCTGAAACAATTCCAATATGGGCTATGATCATCTGATCCAGGGATACATAGTTTCTGTTTTTGCATTCTGGTTTTATATTTTGAAACAAAGCCTTCTTGTATAGCCAGGCTCAAACATTCACTCACTCTGCCTTCACCTTCTGAGTAGGAGAATTACGGGAGGCAGGCATGTTTCACTTTAAGATACAAATTCCGTTTCCTGCAGTAACAAAGTGCTTACCACACACCATAGCAATATCTTTTTCAGTATCGTTTCAGTCCAAAGTATGATAGCAAAAGGAACACAGATTTCCTGAAAAAGAATACATTTTGTTCTCTGTCTCCTACCTCCTTCTGTTTCAGCAGTAGAAGTTAAATCTAAATCCAAGCTCCTCCACATACTTAGCAAGTGTTCCAGCATTGGTCTACAGCTCTGTCTTTTGTTTTACTTATGTTTTTGTTTTGTTGTTTGATACAAGCACTCAGTAAGATGCTCAGGCAGGCCTTGAACTATCAGGAATCTTTGTTTGTTTATTTATTTTGTTTCAGAAAGGATCTCACGTATCCCAGGCTGACTCTTGAACCCACTATATACCGGAAGGTGACCTTGAGCTTCTAATTTTTTTTCTGCCTTCATTTGCTTAGTGCTGGGCAGACAGACAGGCGTGTGTCACCACACCTGGGAGAGCTTTGGAATTTCAGTCTTCTACCTCTGTACAAGCTGAGATTAGAAGCTTGCACCAACAGGCCCAGCTACAGGATTCATTCCTTATGCATTACAGTCCTTTATTTGTATTTACTAAAAAGTAGAGGCCAGAGGACAATTTTACATTGTAGATCCTCTCTTCAACTTGTGGATTCCAAGAATCACACTTAGCCAAACAGTGGCTGCGCAAATTTCATCCGAGTACTCAGGAGGCACAGGCAGGTGGATCTCCCAAGTTTGAGCCCAACCTAGTCTACATAGTGAGGTCCAGGACAACAAGGGCTACCAAGAGAAGACCCTTCTCAAAAATAAAAAAACAAAAAACCCTCAGGTGGGGCTTGTATAGCAAGAGTTTTACTCACAGAGCATTCTCATCAGTGATAGTATACTAATTTAAGGATTCTGCTTCTCTTTTTTTCATTTATTGGATATTATTTCCCCTTCAGAAACCTCCTATCCCATTCCCCTCTCCCCCTGCTTCTATGAGGGTGGAAAGCAGCATGCCTACTCGGTCTTGTCAGAGTTGGAGAAATTTCTGTTTGGTGGGATAGGGAATGACTACCAAAAAGGAATCCTTACCTAGAATTTGTTCTTACTCAGTCCTAGTGTTATTAGTTTTTATTGGACTTTTTAATTTACCTTCCAAATGTTCTTCCCTTTCCCCATTTTCCTTCCATAAGTTCTCAATCCCACCCTCCATCCCCCTTCTTCTATAAAGGTGTTCACCCTCCCCAACCCCCACTTCACTCCTCCCTGCCCTGACATTCCCCTACACTGGGGGTGGGGGGGTCCAGCCTTGACAGGACTAAGGGCTTCTCCTCCCATTGGTGCTGAACAAGGCCATCCTTTGCTACATATGCAGCTGAAGCCATGGGTCAGTCCATATATAGACTTTGGGTAGTGTTTTAGTTTCTGGGAGCTCTGGTTGGTTGGTATTGTTGTTCTTATGGGGTTGCAAGCCCCTTCAGCTCCTTCAAACCTTTCTCTAATTCCTTCAACTGGGACCCCGTTCTCAGTTCAATGGTTTGCTGCTAGCTTTTGCCTCTGTATTTGTCATGCTCTGGCTGTGCCTCTCAGGAGACAGCTATAACAGGCTCCTGTCAGCATGCACTTCTTAGCTTCATCAATATTATCTAGTTTTGGTGGCTGTAAATATATGGGCTATATACTCATGTGGGAGAAGGCTCTAAATGCCCATTCCTTCATTCTCTGCTCCAAACTTTGTCTCCATATCCCCTCTTATGAATATTTTTGTTCCCCCTTTTAAGCAGAACTGAATCGTTCGCACTTTGGTCATCCTTCTTGAGATTTATGTAGTCTGTTGATTGTATCTTGGGTAATTGGAGCTTTTGGGCTAATATCCACTTAACAGTGAGTGCATACCATGTGTGGTTTTTTTTTGTGATTGGGTTACCTCATTCAGGATGATATTTTCTAGTTCCATCCACTTGCCTATGAATTTCATGAACTCATTGTTTTGGAGAGCTGAGTAGTACTCCACTGTGTAGATGTACCACATTCCTCTGTTGAAGGGCATCAGGGTCCTTTCCAGCTTCTGGCTGTTACAAATAAGGCTGCTATGAACATAGTGGAGCATGTGTCCTTGTTATATGCCCAGGAATGGTATAGCTGGGTCCTCAGATAGTACTATGTCCATTTTTCTGAGGAAACCTCCAGAATGATTTCCAGAGTGGTTGTACTAGCTTACAATCCCACCAACAATGGAGGAGTGTTCCTCTTTCTCCACATCCTCACCAGCATTTGCTCTCACCTGAGTTTTTGATCTTAGCCATTCTGACTATGGCGAGATGGAGTGATTTGCATTTCCCTGCTGACTTAGGATGTTGAGCATTTCTTTAGGCGCTTTGCAGACATTTCATATTCCTCAGTTGAGAATTTCTGTTTAGTTCTGTGCCCCACTTTTTAAAATGGTTATTGGATTTTCTGGAGTCTAACTTCTTGAGTTCTTTGTATGTGTTAGATATTAGTCTTCTATCAGGTGTAGGGTCTTTTCCCTATCTGTTGGTTGCCATTTTGTCATATCAACAGGGTCCTTTTCATTACAGAAGCTTTGCAATTTTATAATGTCCCATTTGTTGATTCTTGATCTTAAAGCTTAAGCTATTGCCATTCTGTTCAGGAAATTTTACTGTGTTACTATTTGTTCCAGTCTCTTCCCCAATTTCTCTTCTATTAGATTCAGTGTATCTGGTTTCATGTGGAGGTCCTTGATCCACTTCAACTTAAGCTTTGTACAGGGTGATAAGAATGTATCAGTCTGCATTCTTCTACATGATGACCTCCAGTTGAACCAGCACCATTTACTGAAAATGCTATCTTTTTTCCATTGGATGGTTTTGGCTCCTTTGTCAAAGATCAAGTGACCATAGGTATGTGGGTTCATTTCTGGGCCTTCAATTCTGTTCCACTGGTCTATCTGTCTGTCTCTATACCAATACCATGCAGTTTTTATCACTATTGCTCTGTAATACTGCTTGAGTTCAGGGATAGTGATTCCCCCAGATATTCTTTCATTGTTGAGGATAGTTTTAGCTGTCCTGTGTTATTTGTTAATCCAGATGAATTTTCAAATTGTTCTGTCTAAGTCTTTGAAGAATTGGATTGGTATTTTGATGGGGATTGCATTGAATATATAGAAGGCTTTTGGTAAAATGGCCATTTTTACTATATTAATCCTGTCAATCCATGAGCATGGGAGATCTTTCCATCTTCTGAGGTCTTCTTCAATTTCTTTCTTCAGGGGTTTGAAGATCTTGGCTTACAGATCTTTCTCTTTCTTGGTTAGAGTGACACTGAGGTATTTTATATTATTTGTGATTATTGTGAAGAGTGTCAATTTCCTATTTTCTTTCTCAGTCTGTTTATCCTTTGAGTAGAGGAAGACTACTGAGTTGTTTGAGTTACTTTTATATCCAACCACTTTGCTGGAGTTGTTTATCAGCTGGTAGAGTTCTCTGGTCGAATTTTTGGGGTCACTTAAGTATATTATTATATCATCTGCAAATAGTGATATTTTAACTACTTTCTTTCCAATATATATCACTTTGACCTCCTTTTGTTGCCTATTTTCTCTGGCTAGGATATCAAGAACTATATTGAACAGGTAGGGACAGAGTGGGCAGCCTTGTCTAGTCCCTGACTTTAGTGGGATTGCTTCAAGTTTCTCTCCATTTAGTTTAATGTTAGCAACTGGTTTGCTGTATATGGCTTTACTATGTTTAGGTATGGGCGTTGAATTCCTGTTCTTTCCACCACTTTTATCATGAAGGGGGGTTGAATATTGTCAAATGATTTCTCAGCATCTAATGAAATGATCATGTGGTTTTTTTTTTTTTTTCCGGAGCTGGGGACCGAACCCAGGGCCTTGCGGTTGCTAGGCAAGCGCTCTACCGCTGAGCCAAATCCCCAACCCAGATCATGTGGTTTTTATCTTTGAGTTTGTTTATATAGTGGATTACATTGATGGATTTCCATATATTGAACCATGCCTGCATCCCTGGTATGAAGCCTACTTGATCATGATGGATAATCATTTTGATGTGTTATTGGTTTCTGTTTGTGAAAAATGTATTGAGTAAATTTGCATTGATGTTCATAAGGAAAATTAGTTTGAAATTCTCTTTTTTGGGTCTTTGTGTTGTTTAGGTATAAGAATAATTGTGGCTTCATAGAATAAATTGGGTATTGTTCCTTTTGTTTAAAGTGTTTAAAGAGTATTGGTATTAGGTTTTCTATGAAAGTCTGATAGAATTCCGCACTAAACCCATCTGCTCCTGGGCTTTTTTTGTTGTTGTTGTTTGTTTTGGAGCCATTTAATGACTTCATCCATTTCTTTAGGGTATATGGGACTGTTTATATGGTTTATCTGATCCTGATTTAACCTTGATACCTGGTATCTGACTAGAAACTGTCCATTTACTCCAGCTTTTCCAGTTTTTTGTTGAATATAGGCTTTTGTAGTAGGACCTGATGATTTATTGAATTTCTTCAGATTCTGTTATTATGTCTCCCTTTTCATTTCTGATTTTGTTAATTTGGATACTGTCTTTGTGCCCACTGGTTAGTCTGGCTGTTGATTTTCTCAAAAGAAACAGCTCCTGGTGTTGTTGACTCTTAGTGTAATTCTTTTTGTTTCTGCATGATTGATTTCAGCCCTATGTTTGATTATTTCTTCCTGTCTACTCCTCTTGGATATATTTGCTATTTTTTCTAGAGATTTCAGGTGTGCTGTCAATCTGCTAGTGTATGATCTCTCCAGTTTCTTTTTGAAGGCACTCAGAGCTATGAGTTTTCTTTCCTCTTAGCACTGCTTTCATTGTGTTCCTTAACTTTTGGTATGTTGTGCCTTCATGGAGTATTACCCCCAAAGAAGAACAAAATTGCCTTACTTTCAAGGAAATGTAACTAGAGAGAGACAATATCTTGTTAAGTAAAATGTGCCGGACAGGGAGAGACAAATATCCGGCTCCCTTTTGCGAAGCCTCTAGATTACACACATACACATTTATGTAGATATATGTGTATACATATGGCATGAAAGTAAAGGTGGGCCTGTGAACAAGACCATAGGAAAGCAGAGAATACAAGTAAACTATATGATATTCATGCATGAAAATCTTGTAATGAAAGGTACTGTTTTCTGCAGCAACTATGCACAAATAGAAAAACCAGCAGATAAATAAAAGCCAGGGCCTTGTTGAAGAAGGCCAAACAGGACATGATCTTGAGGAAGGTATTGGAAGTCAAGATGCTCCCTTCCACTATCTTTATTTCCTAGTCATATAGAGATGAACCAATTTACTGTCTTACACTCTAACCTTCATTTCAGTGCCATCAGGGCTCATATCCATGGAACTAAGCAACTATTCACTCAAACCTCTCAATGCCTGAGCCAAAATACTTCCATTCTTTGAACATTTTATCTCATACATTTTTCACCGAAACAGAAAACACATCAACACAAAACAATTTGCCAAATTTACCACCATTTCTAATAAATACTTTCAATAAACTAGTTTACAGAGGGAACTTCATTAAGCTAACAACAGGTGTCTATGAAAAACCTGTAGCTGATATCATTGTTAATTGTGAAAATTTGAAGACTATTCTCTTATAACCAGGAGATTCAATTTAAGGTAGAAATTCTTTCACACAATGTCTCATGGATGTAAAAGTTCCTGTGCAGCCAAGAGTGACTTAGGCCTTCTCATCCTCCTGCCTCCACTTCCCAAGGGCTGGGAATAGTAGCATGTACCACCACACCTGGCTTATTTGGTGCGGAGTGGGGGGAGGAGAGGGAGGGTAAAAGCCAGAGTCTTGTGAAAACATAGGCAAGCACTCAACAAACTGAGCTACATCTGCACTCCTTCTCTCACCATTTCTGTTCATCGTCTTCCCAGAGTTTGTACATACTTTAATAGTAAAAAGAAAAAAAAGAGGATACTAAATCTGGTGTGGAGAGGAATAAGCATCTCTTTCTTTTAAATGTATAGAATTAGCAAAAATCTTAAGGTACTCATGAAAAACTTATTGGAGTGGTTGAATGAGCAGAGCAATGTATGAAATGTGACCAAGATAGTACTTATAATTCAGTACCTGAGCAATACAGATGTTGAAATGAAAACTATTGTGATTTGCAGTATCATCAAAAAGAATAAAATTCTTAAAAATATGTTTAACAAAATAAATGTAGTACAAGTGCACTGAAAACTGTAAAGTAGCTGACTGGTAATGGGTGCATGCCTTTAATTCCAGCACGCAGAAGGAAGAAGCAGGAGGACCTCTGAGTCCAAGGCCACCCTGGTCTACAGAGTGAGTTCAAGGACAGCCAGGGCTACAAAGAAAAAAACCCTGTCTCAAAAAACTTAAAAATTAAAGAGAGAGAAAGAAAACTTTGAACCAGTGTTGAATGAAATTAAAGAACACCTAAAGAAATAAAAAGCCATTTCATGTCCATGGTTTGAAATATAATAGTAAAATCTGATCTACATTGCATAATATATGTAGCCAAATCCCAGCAGGAATTTTGGCAGAAACTCCGTGATTCATACAAGGATCCCAGAATAGCCAGACCATCTTGGAAAGAAGGATAAATTAGGAAGGTCCACACTTCTCATGCTAAAGCCTTACTAACTAAAAGCAATTATCAGGAGGTGTCTGTGCTACTGACATAAAAATAGTCATACACATCAGTGGAATAGAATTTAGAATTCAGAAATGAGCCTGCTGCTCTGTTATCCATTGTTGCTACCGGTTCCTAGACAATGCAATGGAAGAAAGAAAATATTCTTTCAACAAGTGCTGGGACAAATGGATATGCACATGAAGAAAATCAGTTTAGATGACTATAATGCAATAATAGGTACAGGAATTAACTCAAATATTTTCCAAGCCCTAAAGTTTAAAACGATACAATTTATGAATTAAACCTAAATGCCAGTGTTTGTTAACTGATATTAAACAAATGTTTCTTTGTTATGACACAACACAAGCTAACAAAAGTAGTAAGTTAAGCTTTGTCAGAGTGAAACATTTATGTATGTCAAACAACATTAAGAAAATTGTGACCATTAATCAATCAGCTTTATACTGCTAATCAGAAAAAACACTGTAACATCATGAGGCAAAATAAATTCTTCCACCCTTTGTGGGAAAAAAAAGAAAACAAAAAGGAAAGAAAGAAAAGGAAGAAAGGAAGGAAGGAAGAAAGGAAGAGAGAGACACATGCTTTTAATCCCAGCACTCGAGAGGCAAATCTCTAAATGTGAGGTCACCCTGATCAACAAACAGATCAAGTCCAGGCTGACTAGAGCTACAAAGTAAGACCCTACATAAAAGAGGGAGGGAGAGGTGAGGTGTGGAAGGAAGGAAAAGATAACCCAGTTTGGCAGTAGTGGCACAGGCCTTTAATCCCAGCACTTGGAAGGCAGAAGCAGGCAAATCTCTGACTTTGAGTCCACCGTAATCTACAGAGCAACTTCCAGGACCACCAGGGCTACACAGAGAAATCCTGTCTGAAAACAACAACAACAACAAAAAAGATAACCCAACGAACGGAAGAAAATAGTTGTAAGTTATATGCAATAAGAATCTACTTACCAGAATATATACAGAGAACACACATATATCAGTGCTCATTACAAAAATTCATGCAAGTTGAAACCATAAGATGACAATACCTTCCTTCTACCAGTAGTCTTTCACAAAGCTTGTAGAAATAGTTTGGTAGTTCCTCAAAAACAAACTGTCGCTGTATACCCCAAAGAATGGAAAAATCTGTACAATGAAAGTTGTCGCCAAAGCTCACAGCATCCAAAACAAACAGCAACAGAAACTGTTGCAGTGCATGTACCGCTAATCCCAGCATTTAGAATGGGGAGGGAAGAGAATCTTGTCAAGTCTAGCTTCAACTACACAGAGAAGTCAAGGCCCGCTTGGGTTTCCTGAGGTCTTGTCTCAAAAAACAGTCCACAGCCGTGTTGTTTCTAATACTTCCGTAACAGAAACAACGTGTGAATGAATAAAAACAAGATACTGTGTACCTATAGAATTGTGTATTCTAACATAAAAGGGAACAGAGTAATGACACGTGCCTGGATGTGAACCTGAACATGTGTTGAATGAAAGAGGTTAATCAGAAAAGAGAGCACATATAGTATAATTGTGTGACATGTGAAGAACAGGTGAAACAAGGTAAAAAGCAGATTATTGGTTCCGTTGGTCTAAGGACATGCATCGAGGGAAGGTGCTTGCACATACAACAGTTATTTTGGGTGGGGAAAATGTTTCTAATGTGTTCTCCAACTACATTCTGGTAATGCTTGCATAGGTTTGTACATCGAAACAAAAGCATCTAAGGGAGCAAGTTTTTCTTAGTGCATGGGGGTGCCTGTGTATGGGCATAGATGCTGTGATCCATGTGTGGAGGTCAGAGAATAGCTTTGTGGAGTCAGTTCGTTCCTTTCACCTTCTCGTGGTTTCCAGAGATCCAAGTCAGTTCACCTGGCTTGCATGGCAAGCCTTTTTACCTACTTTCTCAACCACCTTGCTGGCTGTAAATTCACATTTTAAAACAGCGAACTGGAGCTGGAGGTAGAGATTTATGCTTAAAATACTTCTCTCCCTTGCAAAAGGCCATGGATTCATTACCCAAACAGTGAACTTTAAGGTATGTAAATTATGTCTCAAGTGGGGTCTTAAAAATATGTGGTGCTTTGACTAAGGATAAACTAATAAAACCAGATTTTCTTTAAAATTAATTAAAATGGTGTTTGGCTAATAAATTTAATTATGATTGTAGTATGTTCTTAACATTTTTTCCTTGTTGAGCCGTAATTGAATATTTCAAAACCAAATAGTATTCTGACTATTTTTTTCTTTTAAT
This sequence comes from Rattus rattus, assembly GCF_011064425.1. Lineage (NCBI taxonomy): Eukaryota > Metazoa > Chordata > Mammalia > Rodentia > Muridae > Rattus > Rattus rattus. The sequence continues at coordinate 63,028,047 of NC_046172.1, forward strand.
ATCGCCTTGCACTTTCTCCTTCATTGCCTCACACATTTTCAAATTGCTACTCACAAAGGACACAGTAAGAAGTTGGAATATATATCAGCAGTAAGGGGCTTGGTTATCATGTGCTGGGTCCTGGATTTGGTCATCACACATATAAAGCATATTAATCATCTTAATAATTATAGAAATGTCACATTTTGTACATACCATAATTGTTTTGAGTTAATATTCTTCATTTGGCTTTTCTCCTCCTCTTTCTTTTCATTAATAAAGTATGTTTTTCTTGCTTTTTAAAACAATTCTGCACCAGGCATGGTGTTACACAACTTTATTCCCAGCACTTGGGAAGCAGGGACAGAGGGATTTCTATCAGCCAGCCTGGTGCAAAGCCAGTCCAGGAGAGCCAGGGCTCTATTAACACAGACAAACCCTGTCTCAAAAAAAAAAAAAAACCCAAATAAATAAATAGACAAATAAAAAGAATCATTTTAAGGCTGGTCTCACTGTGCAGCCCTAGCTATTCTGGAACTCTGTATCAATTAGACTGGTTCCTAACTCAGAGAACTGCCTGCCTCTGCCTCCTGACAGGTGGGATTGAAAGTGTGGGACCATATTGCCTTATCACTTGTCTATATTTCTAATTATTAAATAGGCGCAAAGAATAGATTCCTCACACTTGAAAACCATATGAATTCAATACATAAATACACACATACACACATATTTTTAAAGACAGGGGTTCTCAGCCTTGGCTGTCCTGGAACTCATTATGTATAGCAGGCTGGTCTCAAACTCGAGATCTGCATGCCTCTGCCTCCTGAATGCTGGGATCAAAGCTGTGTGCCACCACTGGGCGGCTGGATTGACTGTTTTTAAAGGTTTTCCAAAATTGGTGCCAAGTTTCTTTTCAGAAATATACTAGTTCATATTTTCATTAGTTTTCCCTCCAACTTATTTTTTTAATCTACTAATTTAAATTTCCTTTTAGTAATGTAGGAAAAATTTTATTTCATAAACCATCATGTATCTATATCTATCAATCGTCTATTATTTTTAGTTTAACTATTTGGTTGCATGAAAATATGTTTAGTACTCGATTATTAGTCATTTATTTATTTCACCTGTAAAAGATCAGAATTGCCAGTTGCCAGCTTACTAATTTGTATGATATATGCGATCATAAACACCTTTTATGCATTTTTCTGCCAGCATATTTCTAATTTTATTATTTTCTTTGTTTATTGTTAATTAGTCTACTCATTTTTGAGACAGGCTCTTACAGCTTAAGGGTCTCCACTTCACCAGTTTTCTGTTTTAGTTCTCAGGGGCTGACATTACTGATGTTCATAATCATGCCTAGATTGTTTTAAAAATTGAACTTACTTTGCTGATACTGGTGGAGAGTTTAAATTCAATCTTCCCCATTTTCCATTTGATTTATTTTCCATTTGCAATGGCTAATCTTGGTTGTCAACCTGACTGCATCTGGGATCCTCTAAAGCTGCTGATGGGCACCACCTTGAGGGATTTCCTTTATCAGATTATTTGAAGCAGGGAAGCCCACCCTAAATCAGGGCAGCACCCTAAATTAGGTGGCAGCTCAGAATAAAAAGGATTTGGGAAAAAGGAAACATTGCTTTTTGTCTGTTTGTCCTCAGTCTCACTTGTCAACTCCATCTCTCTTGTTCCTACAGAATTTCTTCACTGGTATTCAAACCTAAATGCTTTGGGATTCCAACAGAATGAAGATCAATGTCTATCTAGGACTCCAGTGCCACACTGGGGCTACTGAGATCCTGAGCCGTGTAGATTGAACAACTGCCAGAATCTTGGCCTTTCCATCATGAACTAGTCATTAATGGACTATCCAGCTGCTAGACTGCATCTGGTAAGCCTAAGAAATCATATGTGTGTGTGTGTGTGTGTGTGTATGTGTGTGTGTGTGTGTATGTATATGTATATATAATATGTAATATATGTATACATGTGTGTATGTGTATGTGTGTGTATATATAATATGTAATATATATGTATATATAATGTGTAATATATGTATGTATATATTTATTTATGTATTTCTTTCTGTCAGTTATGTTTCTTTTTTTTCTTTATTAACTTGAGTATTTCTTATTTACATTTCAACTGTTATTCCCCTTCCTGGTTTCCGGGCCAACATCCCCCTAAATCCTCCCCCTCCCCTTCTATATGGGATTCCCCTCCCAATCCTCCCCCCATTACCCCCTTCCCCCCAACAATCACGTTCACTGGGGGTTCAGTCTTGGCAGGACCAAGGCCTTCCCCTTCCACTGGTGCTCTTACTAGGCTATTCATTGCTACCTATGAGGTCAGAGTCCAGGGTCAGTCCATGTATAGTCTTTGGGTAGTGGCTTAGTCCCTGGAAGCTCTGGTTGCTTGGCATTGTTGTTCATATGGGGTCTCGAGCCCCTTCAAGCTCTTCCAGTTCTTTCTCTGATTCCTTCAATGGGGGTCCTATTCTCAGTTCAGTGGTTTGCTGCTGGCATTCGCCTCTGTATTTGCTGTATTCTGGCTGTGTCTCTCAGGAGCGATCTACATCCGGTTCCTGTCAGTCTGCACTTCTTTGCTTCATCCATCTTATCTAATTTGGTGGCTGTATATGTATGGGCCACATGTGGGGCAGGCTCTGAATGGGTGTTCCTTCTGCCTCTGTTTTGAACTTTGCCTCCCTATTCCCTGCCAAGGGTATTCTTATTCCCCTTTTAAAGAAGGAGTGAAGCATTCACATTTTGGTCATCCTTCTTGAGTTTCATGTGTTCTGTGCATCTAGGTAATTCAAGCATTTGGGCTAATAGCCACTTATCAATGAGTGCATACCATGTGTGTTTTTCTGTGATTGGGTTACCTCACACAGGATGATATTTTCCAGTTCCATACATTTCCCTATGAATTTCATAGTCTTTGGTTTTGATAGCTGAGTAATATTCCTTTGTGTAGATGTACAACATTTTCTGTATCCATTCCTCTGTTGAAGGGCATCTGGGTTCTTTCCAGCTTCTGGCTATTATAAATAAGGCTGCTATGAACATGGTGGAGCATGTGTCTTTGTTATATGTTGGGGCATCTTTTGGGTATGAGCCCATGAGAGGAATAGCTGGGTCCTCAGGTAGTATAATGTCCAATTTTCTGAGGAACCTCCAGACTGATTTCCAGAATGGTTGTAACAGTCTGCAATCCCACTAACAATGGAGGAGTGTTCCTCTTTCTCCACATCCTTGCCAGCATTTGCTGTCACCTGGCCATTTTTTACTATATTAATCCTGCCAATCAATGAGCATGGGAGATCTTTCCATCTTCTGAGATCTTCTTAAATTTCTTTCTTCAGAGGCTTGAAGTTCTTATTATCCAGATTGTTCACTTGCTTGGTTAAAGTCACACTGAGGTATTTTATATTATTTGGGACTATTATGAAGGGTGTCATTTCCCTAATTTCTTTCTCGGCTTGTTTCTCTTTTGTGTAGAGGAAGGCTACTGATTTATTTGAGTTAATTTTATACCCAGCCACTTTGCTGAAGTTGTTTATCAGCTTTAGTAGCTCTCTGGTGGAACTTTTGCGATCGCTTAAATATACTATGATATCATCTGCAAATAGTGATATTTTGACTTCTTCTTTCCAATCTGTATCCCTTGATCTCCTTTTGTTTTCTGATTGATCTGGCTAGAACTTCAAGAACTATATTGAATAAGTAGGGAGAGAGTGGGCAGCCTTGTCTAGTCCCTGATTTTAGTGGGATTGCTTCAAGTTTCTCTCCATTTAGTTTAATGTTAGCTACTGGTTTGCTGTATATAGCTTTTACTATGTTTAGGTATAGGCCTTGAATTCCTATTCTTTCCCAGACTTTTATCATGAAGCGGTGTTGAATTTTGTCAAATGCTTTCTCAGCATCTAATGAAATGATCATGTGGTTTCGTTCTTTCAGTTTGTTTATATAATGGATCACGTTGATGTTTTTCCATATGTTAAACGATCCCTGCATGCCTGGGATGAAGCCTATTTGATCATGGTGGATGATTGTTTTGATGTGCTCTTGGATTTGGTTTGCCAGATTTTATTGAGTATTTTTGTGTCGATATTCATAAGGGAAATTGGTCTGAAGTTCTCTTTCTTTGTTGGGTCTTTGTGTGGTTTAGGTATAAGAGTAATTTTGGCTTCATAGAAGGAATTCGGTAGTGCTCCATCTGTTTCAATTTTGTGGAATTGTTTGGATAGTATTGGGATGAGGTCTTCTATGAAGGTCTGATAGAATTCTGCACTGAACCCATCTGGACCTGGGCTCTTTTTGGTTGGGAGACTTTTAATGAATGTTTCTATTTCTTTAGGAGTTATGGGGTTTTTTTAAATGGCTTATCTGTTCCTGATTTAACTTCAGTACCTGGTATCTGTCTAGGAAATTGTCCATTTCCTGCAGATTTTCAAGTTTTGTTGAATATAGGCTTTTGTAGTAGGATCTGATGATTTTTGAATTTCCTCTGATTCTGTAGTTATGTCTCCCTTTTCACTTCTAATTTTGTTAATTTGGACACACTCTCTGTGTCCTCTCATTATATCTATCTTGTGGATTTTCTCAAAGAACCAACTTTTGGTTCTGTTGATTCTTTCTATGGTCCTTTTTGTTTCTACTTGGTTGATTTCAGCTCTGAGTTTGATTATTTCCTGCCTTCTACTCCTCCTGGGTATATTTGCTTCTTTTTGTTCTAGAGCATTTAGGTGTGCTGTCAAACTGCTGATATATGCTCTCTCCTGTTTCTTTCTGCAGGCACTCAGCGCTATGAGTTTTCCTTTTAGCACAGCTTTCATTGTGTCCCATAAGTTTGGGTATGTTGTACCTTCATTTTCATTATATTCTTTTTTTTTTTTTTATTAACTTGAGTATTTCTTATTTACATTTCGAGTGTTATTCCTTTCCCGGTTTCGGGCCAACATCCCCCCCCTCCCCTCCCTTCTTTATGGGTGTTCCTCCCATCCTCCCCCATTGCCGCCTCCCCCAACAATCCGCCGTTCACTGGGGGTTCAGTCTTAGCAGGACACAGGGCTTCCCCTTACACTGGTGATCTTACTAGGATATTCAATGCTACCTATGAGGTCAGAGTTCAGGGTCAGTCCATGTATAGTCTTTAGGTAGTGACTTAGTCCCTGGAAGCTCTGGTTGCTTGGCATTGTTGTTCATAAGGGGTCTCAAGCCCCTTCAAGCTCTTCCAGTTCTTTCTCTGATTCCTTCAATGGGGGTCCTATTCTCAGTTCAGTGGTTTGCTGCTGGCATACGCCTCTGTGTTTGCTGTATTCTGGCTGTGTCTCTCGGGAGAGATCTACATCCGGCTCCTGTCGGCCTGCATTTCCCTGCTTCATCCATCCTGTCCAATTGGGTCATTATATTCTAAGAAGTCTTTAATTTCTTTCTTTATTTCTTCCTTGACCAGGTTATCATTGAGTTGTTGAACTTCCATGTATATGTGGGTATTCTTCCCTTATTTTTATTGAAGACCAGCTTTAGCCCATGATTGTCTGATAGGACGCATGGGACTATTTCTATCTTTCTGTATCTGTTGAGGCCTGTTTTATGACCAATTATATGGTCAATTTTGGAAAAAGTACCATGAGGTGGTGAGAAGAAGGTATATCCTTTTGCTTTAGGGTAGAATGTTCTATAAATATCCGTTAAGTCCATTTGGCTCATGACTTCTCTTAGTCTGTCTACATCTCTGTTTAATTTCTGTTTCCATGATCTGTCCATTGATGAGAGTGGGGTGTTGAAATATCCTACCATTATTGTGTGGGGTGCAATGTGTGTTTTAAGCTTTAGTAAGGTTTCTTTTACGTATGTAGGTGCCCTTGTATTTGGGGCATAGATATTTAGGATTGAGAGTTCATCTTGGTGGATCTTTCCTTTGATGAATATGGAGTGTCCTTCCTTACCTTTTTTGATGACTTTTAGTTGAAAATCGATTTTATTTGATATTAGAATGGCTACTCCAGCTTGCTTCTTCAGACCATTTGCTTGGAAAGTTGTTTTCCAGCCTTTCACTCTGAGGTAGTGTCTGTCTTTGTCTCTGAGGTGTGTTTCCTGTAGGCAGCAGAATGTAGGGTCCTCATTGCATATCCAGTTTCTTAATCTATGTCTTTTTTTTGGAGAGTTGAGACCATTGATGTTGAGAGATATTAAGGAATAGTGATTATTGCTTCCTGTTATATTCATATTTGGATATGAGATTATGTTTGTGTGCTTTTCTTCTCTTTGTTTTGTTGCTTGCCTCCTTATGTTGGGCTTTACCATTTATTATCCTTTGTAGTGCTGTATTTGTAGAAAGATATTGTGTAAATTTGGTTTTGTCATAGAATATCTTGGTTTCTCCATCTATGTTAATTGAGAGTTTTGCAGGATACAGTAACCTGGGCTGGCATTTGTGTTCTCTTAGAGTCTGTATGACATCTGTCCAGGATCTTCTGGCTTTCATAGTCTCTGGTGAGAAGTCTGTTGTGATTCTGATAGGTCTGTCTTTATATGTTTCTTGACCTTTTTCCCTTAATGCTTTTAATATTCTTTCTTTGTTTTGTGCATTTGGTGTTTTGACTATTATGTGACGGGAGGACTTTCTTTTCTGGTCCAATCTATTTGGAGTTCTGTAGGCTTCTTGTATGTTTATGGGCATCTCTTTCTTTAGGTCAGGGAAGTTTTCTTCTAAGATTTTGTTGAAGATATTTACTGGTCCTTTGAGTTTGGAGTCTTCACTCTCTTCTATACCTATTATCCTTAGGTTTGATGATCTCATTGAGTCCTGGATTTCCTGTATGTTTTGGACCAGTAGCTTTTTCCATTTTCCATTTTCTTTGATCGTTGTGTTGATGATTTCTATGGAATCTTCTGCTCCTGAGATTCTCTCTTCTATCTCTTGTATTCTGTTTGTGATGCTTGTATCTACGGCTCCTTGTCTCTTCCTTTGGTTTTCTATATCCAGGGTTGTTTTCCTGTGTCCTTTCTTTATTGCTTCTATTTCCATTTTTAATTCCTTCAACTGTTTGATTGTGTTTTCCTGGAATTCTTTCAGGGATTTTTGTGATTCCTCTCTATAGGCTTCTACTAGTTTATTTATGTTTTCCTGCGTTTCTCTAAGGGAGTTCTTCATGTCTTTCTTGAAGTCCTCCAGCATCATGATCAAATGTGATTTTAAATCTAGATCTTGCTTTTCTCGTGTGTTTGGATTTTCAGTGTTTGCTTTGGTGGGAGAATTGGGCTCTGATGATGCCATGTAGTCTCGGTTTCTGTTGCTTGGGTTCCTGTGCTTGCCTCTCACCATCAGGTTGTCTCTGGTGTTACCTTGTTCTGCTATTTCTGACAATGGCTAGACCTCCCTATAGGCCTGTGTGTCAGGAGTGCTGTAGACCTGTTTTCCTGTTTTCTTTCAGCCAGTTGTGGGAACAGAGTGTTCTGCTTTCGGGCGTGTAGTCTTTCCTGTCTACTGGTCTTCAGCTGTTCCTGTGGGCCTGTGTCCTGAGTCCACCAGGCAGGTCCCTTGGAGGAGAAAAGTTGGTTTAACCTGTGGTCCCGTGGCTCAAGTTGCTTGTGGGGGGGCTGCTTTTGAGCTCTCCGTGAGGGTGGCAACCAGGAGGGCCTGCGCAGCCTTTTCTGGGAGCCCCTGTGCACCGGAGTCCCAGATGGTGTTAGGTGTTTACCTCTGGAGTCAGAAATGTGGGCAGAGTGTAGTCTCTTCTCCTGTTTCTTTAAAGTACCCCCAATGCACTATTGTTCCTGAACTTAGAATGGAATACTCATCCTCAGATTTCTTGCATAGTTAATATTTCTTTTCTATTACTTCGAGATAGAGTCTCCTGTATTGCAGGCCAGCCTAGAGCTCCCTGTCATCCAGCTTCTACCTCATGTAGTTCACCTGTATCACTATGCTGGGTATTGGTGGTCTGCTACATTGAACTCAGGGCCTCATGAATGGTAGGCCAAAAGCCAACCAACTAAACTACATTGCCAGCATTCCACTATGTTTAAAGCAATAACTTGCAGGGCTAGGAAAATAAAGACCTGAGTTCAGATCCCCAGCACTTGTATAAAATTTAGCCCTAGAATAATAACTTGTGTGTGTGTGTGCGTGTGTGTGTGTGTGTGTGTGTGTGTGTGTATTCCAGGTGATTGCTTGTTTTATGATAGACCATATATCAAATAATGACATTATAAACAATAATAATATTTATTACTATTACTATTACTATTATTATTATTAAGTGAAGAGTATTAGCTAAAGACTCTCAATGTTAGCTTTTGGATTCTACGTGCATAAATGGAAACATTTATTCTCACTACAAACGCACACGAATATATCGAAAGATATGGAAAAAGAAGATGGAGTGCTTGGGGAAAGGATATGAAAAGCCTTGTCTTAGTCAGTGTTCTGTTGTTGTGAAGAGACACCATACCATTGCAACTTTTATAAAAGAAAGCATTTAGTTGGGACTTGTCTACAGTTTCACAGTCCATTATCCTCATGCCAGGGAGCATGGCAGCATGCGGGCAGCATAGTAGCTGAGAAGTCTACATCTCAGTCCAAAGGCAGCAGGAAGAGAGAAATAACTGAGAGTTCTACATTAAACAGGCATTAGGAATTGCAGAGCCTCTGGGTCTGGCTTAGACTTTTGAAAACCTCGAAGCCCACCTCCAGTCACATGCTTTCTTCAACAAGGTCATATCTCCTTGTCCTTTCAAATGTCACCCCTAACTGTTTAAATATAGGAGCCTTTGGTACCTATTCTTATGTAAACCACCACAAGCTGTAATAGAAAAGTGACAAGAGTGGGTAACAGGGTGTGGATAGGATCCAATGACAATAAAAGCATCTATGAAAGTGTCATAATTGGGGCTGAAAGATTACTTGGAAGTACACAATCATGAGAAGCAGATCTCAGCAGCCAAGTATCAAAAGCCTATAGGTTCTAGTCTGATAGATCTAATACCCACTTCTGCCCTCTGCCTGTATGCACACGCTTACTACCTGACCCCAACCTGCATGTACTCTCATACAGACAGGGGCACATAAAACGTAAAATGCATTTATTTATTTTGTGAGTGTGTGGTTGCATGTAGGTGGTAACACTGTGCATATGTAGGTCAGAGGACAACTTTTCTGAGTCAGCCCTCCCTTTTTGTCAGGTGAGTTCTGGGACTCAAACACATTGTCAGGCTTGGCAGCAAGTGCCTTTACCAACTGAGCTATATCTCCTCAGCCCTAAAATCTGATTTTGAAAGATATTTTTATTTATTCATTCATTCATTCATTCATTCATTCACTCTGTCTCTTTGTTTCTGTTTCCCCTCCCTCCCTCCTCCCTCCCCTCCCTCCTCCCTCTCACTCTCTGTTTGTGACCCGTCAGTGACCATGTACCTCATGTGCCTATGTGGAGGTCAGAAGACAACTTGGAGTAGGTTTGCTCCTCTTACCTTAGGTTCTGGGGATCAAATTAAGGTCATCGGGCTTGGCTGAAAGTATCTTTATCTACTGACCAGTCTCACAACCCCAAATTAAATTAAAAAGGAAAAGTAAAGGAACTGGAGCCAAAGATGCTAACTGCTAAGTGTGATCCCTAGAAGCCATGTAAAAGGTTGAACGAAGAGAACTTACTCCACAAACTTCCTCTGAAATCCACACGCATGCCATAGCATGTACCTACAGGCTCAAATCATACACACACAATAATATTAAACTAATTAATTACAAAGGTTTTTTTTTTTTACAAAAATGTCATAATGAGGGGTTGGGGATTTAGCTCAGTGGTAGAGCACTTGCCTAGCAAGCGCAAGGCCCTGGGTTCGGTCCCCAGCTCCAAAAAAAAGAAAAAAAAATGTCATAATGAAAACCATTCTTGTGTGTAATTAAGATATGCTTTATAAACAAAAAACAAAACAATAATTTAATATTTTTGTGTATGACTACTTACTTTCCAGTTGAATTTGTGTATGATTGCTTGAAAAATAGCTAACCACTTTTCTCTGGCAATATTTATTAGATGTTTGCTTTTGCCCAGTTTCTACATTATGCAGTTGGTGTCATTCAATAATGTGTTATACTAAGATCTATTTCTTTTTGTGTATTCTTTTCTATTGATCTGTGTCCTAGCTTTCTTTCTGGTTGCTATGATAAAATGCCTTGTCAAATGCAACAAAGACTAGAAAGGGTTTTTGTAGCTCACAACTCCAGGTTGCGCTTTGTCATTAGAGTCCCCTTAAGGTATCTGGAATGTGAAGCAGCTAGTCATATCCACAGTTATGCATAACTGTGCTCAACTCACTTTCTCATTCTTTTATTCTGTCTGTCTATCTGTCTGTCTATAGTCCAGATCTCAACCCTAGGGAATAGAGCTGCCTACTCTGCCTACGTTTAAATGGAGTCTTCTCACATCAATTAACATAATGAAGACAGAGCTCTACAGACATGCTCCGAGGCCAACATAACCTAGGCAATTCCTCATTGAGCCTTCCTGCATTCTTAGGTGATTCTAGATTGTGTGAAATTGACAATTAAAGGCTGGAGAGTTTGCTCAGCTGTTCAGAGCATTGACTGCTCTTCCAGAGATCCTGAGTTCAATTCCCAGCAACCACATTGTGGTTCACGGCCATCTGTAATGGGATCTGGTGCCCTCTTCTGGTGTATCTGAAGAGAGTGACAGTATACTCACACACATAAAATAAATAAATAATTCTAAAAAATGAAGTTATAAAAGCAACACCATCTGTTCCCAATCCCATGTTGATGTCATTGTTTAGATTATATTACATTTTATCATCTGAGAAACTCAATTTCACACTCACACACCAGTGTTTCTGCTTTTCATCGGCTGTCATCTCCTTATTATGACTTATAGAAGTCTTCTAAAGGCTTGGTTCTCCAGCATTTAGTTATTAGGACATGATTAGGTCAAAAGGGCACTGATTTCACCATTCGTGTGAATTCATAGGTAAAATGCTAGTAGGTGATGAGACCTCATTGGAGGAAGTAGGTCACTGGGGTATAACTTTCAAAGGCATCTTTGTACTGGACCCTTTTGGCTCCTGTTTTTTTCCTTTTTAAAAATACTTATTTATTATATGTAAGCACACTGTAGCTATCTTCAAACACCAGAAGAGGGCATCACATCCCGTTACAGATGGTTGTGAGCCACCATGTGGTCATGAACTCAGGACCTCTGAAAGAGCAGTCAGTGCTCTTAGCCGCTGAACTATCTCTCCAACCCTGGCTCCTGTTTCAAGACTGGGTAACATGTGCAGCTAAATTCATATTACCCTTCTGTAATGTTCCCACCTTGTCAAAGAGCTAAAGGCAGTGGAGTCAGCTGATTGTGGACTTACACCTATTTAAACTTTGAAACAAAATACAAGTGTTGAGCTGTTTAACTCGGACACTTCATCATGGCAACTTCTTTTTATTAAAGAAAGTTCAGAAACATTTTTCTTGTTTCCCTTCCCCCTTCTCTCTTTTTATTTGTTTATTTTTTTATTTTTTTGAGACAGGATTTTACTTTGTAGCCTGGCTAGCCTAGAATCCAGTATATGGCCCAGGTTTGCCTTGAGCCCAAAGAGATTCACCTGCTTCAGCCTCCCGAGTGCTGATATTATAATCAAGTACCACTGTGCCCAATTTATGAAGTACTGGGGATCAAACTTAGATCCTTGTGTGTGTTTGACAAGCACTCTAGAAATTGAACTACATACCCAGCCCCACAGGGAGAGTTCTTAATTTTCTTTGTCAAAATTCTATACATCTATTGTTGATTATAATTTATTTCATAATTTCATTGTCTTTATAGAGTACAGATCAAAAGTACTGACTAGATGCTAGGGCCTAAGCTACATATTCACATGGATTATTGATGGTAGTCACAAGAGCCTTGTGTCATACACATTTATTATTCCTACTTTAGAAATAGGGAAATCAAAACTCTAATCAACTAGATATTTGATCAGTGTCACAAAACTAGCAAATATTATCATCCCATTTTCTACGTGGTCCACTATTTCACTTTCTCTTTCTGTCCATCTCTGTCTTAATCTCGCTTTCCCACACATTCTGTTTGAGCCCAGGCTTAGACTTGTTTAAACTCACTATATAGCTGGTGCGAAGGCTAAATATCTGATACCCTTCCCTCTCCCTCCCAAGTGCTGAAATTAAAGGTATCTACTACTATGGCTCTCTTTCTTACTGAAAAGAGATGTTTTCCCTTCCCTACACTTTTTTACTTGTTTAATTCGATGCTATTTGTTATTTTATTGGTTTAATTAGATTTTCAAAATGGTATATATATGATAAACTTTAACTAGTTACTTACCTTCTTTGCCTTTCAACTCAACTGAGCCAAAAAAAAAAAGTTACATTTTTCTGAAAGGGCTGGAAGAGAGTTCTAGAATAATGAAGTGATTTGATTGTTACAGAAAAATGACAGCTAAGGGACAGGCACCACATACTTAGGGTTGGAAAAATATCTGTTGGTTGTTGAAAGGTTTTCAATTAGATGGTTGCAAGCCTCTATGTAGATGCTGGGAATGAAACTGGGTCCTCTTAAAGAGCAAACAGTGTTCTGAACTACTGGCTCAGATAGGTAAGAACTTGAGGCAGGGTCTCATGCAGCGCACATCAGCTTCAAACTAATTATACATCCACAAGTGACCTGACACTCCTAGCACCCTTGGACTCCACCTCCCAAGTATTAGGATTAATGGTCATGTGCCATCATACTCATTTTAAAACAATGAAAATTTTAAAGTTAAGAAACATCACAATTGTTATATACATTCTTACTAAGCATAGTTTGACATTTCTAACCAGTGAAGTAATGTAGTAATTAGATATTAGGGTGGAATGGAGGTTAAATCACTATAAATTTACACAATATCCATATCTGACCTCTATTGGTTCTAAACACTAAGGACATAAATATATACATGTAGGCCAAATACACATACCAAACAAAAATGAATAAATATTTTTAAAAGATTCATCTTTGTTGTGATTTAAAATGCACGTATTCCTAATAGTTAAGAACATTTTAAAATCAGAGGTGGCTTTTGTGCTGGGCAAGTTTGCTCAGTGGGTTAAGAGCACTTACTACCAAGCCCAGAGACCCAAGTGTGATCCCTGGGACCCACATGGTAGAAGGAGAGGACTGACACCTATAAGGTGTCCCCTGACCTATGTGTGCTGGCCATGGCATAGACATGCGTGTATGTGACATATTCACATAATAAAAAATGAATGTTTAAAAATTATCATGCTACAGAAAGAGAAAGAAGTGAGTAGCTTTTTTAATGAAATCAAATATTTAGTTGGACATGGTGACATATGCATGTTATCTCAACACTTGGGAGTTAGAGTTAAGACAACCAAAAGTTCAGAGTCATTAGCTACATGATGAGTATGAGGCCTTTGGGTTTCATGAGTATTATCTATCAAAATAACCTGTTGGAAATAATTTTGTGTTTCTGTGTGTTTTTGCTGCTGAGTATCAAACCTGCAGCCTCATGCATGCTATGTGTGTGTGCACAACTCAGTTACATACTAAGCCTTGGTGCCATTTGACATTTTAAAAGTTTCATCTGCTTGTTCTATTCTCTTACCAACTCTGTTGTATGTGTTTTGTTTTTGTTTTGTGAGACAATGTCTTACTGTAGCTTGAGTCAGCCTCAACCCACTCACAGCCACCCTGCCTCCTCCTTTGTAGTTCTGGAACTATAGGTGTATACCACCAAGCCCACATATATGTATTTAAGCCACATTAAAATTATTCTAGAGCACACTGTATGAATATTATAAACATTATGTTTCCAATTGACACATATCTTTTTGAAACAAGGTCTCATATAACTCAAATTGTTTTCTAATTTACTCTGTAGCTGAAACGGCCTTTGAACTTCATCTTCTTGCTTCCAGATACGCAGTGATGGGATTATAAATGTGTACCACCATGTCCAGGTAATATATTACTTAGTACAAAGCAATATTTTGTTTTGAGTCAATCCTATTTTGTGCCAAACTTTTTCTACATCACTTTAAGATACTATTGAATAAAAATATTTTTAAGGCAGGGTCACATATATGCCAGTTTGGACCTGAACTATTAGGCAAAGATTAATTTTGACTTCTGGTGCTCCTGTCCCCATATGCTGAGTGCTAGGAATTTTTTCCCCTTTTCTTGGGTACAAATTATATAGTATTGTTTAAAAACTTAATAGTCTCCTTCCAGTTTGAACCTGCACCCAGAGCAGAGCTTTGGAGCTGGCTCTGCACCCATTCATAAAACACAGAGGGAGCCTGACTCCTAGGAACTCTGAAACACCCATGATCAGAGGTGAGGCCGCAACATCTACCCCAACACCCAGAGTAACTGGGTCCCCCAGGATCCAAGGACACAGGAACCCTTGCTCGTCCTTTCTGGTCTGAACCTGGACCTGGAGCAGATGTGGGGTGCTGGATCTTCATCCAATCTTACAACACCCAAAGGGAGCCTGACTTCCAGGTGCTCTGAAACTCCCACAATCACAGGATCACAGGATCACAGAGGAAGCTCGACTTCTAGGAGATGAGACACAAACAGGAGCACTAGAACTCTGACATACTCAAGCTCACAGTTGAGGTCACAATATCTTTCCCAACACCCAGTGTTACTGGGACCCTGACAAGAACCAGGGAAACACAAACCCGGGCCCAGCCAGAGACACTGGTTCCTTCCAGCTTGCACCTGTGCCTGGAGCAAACCCAGGGCTCTGGCTCCCCATCAACTCCTGTAACACCCTGAGAAAGCTTGACTCCCAGGAACTCTGACACAACAGAATTTCAGGAGCTTGGTCACACCAGGATTTCATGATCCCAGAGGCAACTTGACTCCCAGGAGCTCTTAAACACCCAGGATCACAGGATCCTAGAATCACAGGATCCCAGAGACAGCTGGACTCTAAAAAGTTCTGATACAACCACGATCACAGGAGGGATAGGCTCCAGTAAGAGACAGCAAGGGCAGATAACACTAGAGATAACCAGATGGCAAGAGGCAAGCACAAGAACACAAGTAATAGAAACCAAGGCTACTTGTCATCAATAGAACTTAGTTCTCCCATTACAGAAAGTCTTGGATACCCCATCACAACAGAAAAGCAAGATTCAGATTTAAAATCTGATGATGGTGATAGAGGATTTTAGGAAGGACAAAAATAACTCCCTTAAAGAAATATAGGAAAACACAGGTAAACAGGTAGAAGCCCTTAAAGAGGAAACAAAAAATCCATTAAAGAATTACAGGAAAACACAACCAAATAGGTAAAGGAATTGAACAAAACCATCCAGGATCTAAAAATGGAAAGAGAATCAATAAAGAAATCACAAAGGGAGAAAACCCTGGAGCTAGAAAACCTAGTAAAGAGATCAGAAGGCATAGATGCAAACATCACAAAAAGAATACAAGAGATAGAAGAGAATCTCAGGGACAGAAGATACCATAGAAAACATTGATATAACAGCCAAAGAAAATGCAAAATGCAAAGAGCTCTGAACCCAAAACATCGAGGAAATTCAGGACACACTGAGAAGACTAAACCTAAGGATAATAGGTACAGAAGAGAGCAAAGACTCCCAACTTAAAGGGTCAGTAAATAGCTTCAGCAAAATTATAGAAGAAAACTTCCCTAACCTAAAGAAAGAGATGCCCATAAACATACAAGAAGCCTACAGGACTCCAAATAGGTTGGACCAGAAAAGAAACTCTCTCCATCACATAATAATCAAACAAAAATGCACAAAACAAAGAAAAAATATGAAAAGCAGTAAGAGAAAAAGGTCAAATAATATAAAGGCAGACCTATCAGAATTATACTAGACTTCTCACCAGAGACTATGAAAGCCAGAAGATCCTGGGCAAATATAATACATACCCTAAGAGAACACAAATACCAGCCCAGGCTACTATATCCAGCAAAACTCTCAATTAACACAGATGGAGAAACCAAGATATTCCATGACAAAACCAAATTTACATAATATCTTCACACAATTCCAACCCTACAAAGAATAATAGATGGAAAACTCCAACACAAGGAGGGAATTACACCGTAGAAAAAGCCAGAAAATAATCTTCTTTCAAGTAAGTGAAAAGAAGATAGCCACAAAAACATAATTCCACCATTAACCACAAAAATAACAGAAAGCAACAATCATTTTTCCTTAATATTTCTTAACATCAGTGGAGTCAATTCTCCAATAAAAAGATGTACACTAACTGACTGGATATGTAAACAGGACCCAGCATTTTCCTGCATACAGGAAACATACTTCAGAGACCAAGGCAGACACTAAAAGGTTGGAAAAAGTTTTCCAAGCAAATGGTCCCAAGAAACAAGCTGGAGTAACCATTCTAATGTCTAATAAAATAGACTTTCAACCAAAAGTTATCAGAAAAAACAAGGAAGAATACTTTATACTCATCAAAGGAAAAATCCACCAAGATGAACTTTCAATTCTGAACATCTATGTTCCAAATGCAAGGGCAACCACATTCATAAAAGAAACTTTACCAAAGCTCCAAGCACACATAGCTTCTCACAATAATAGTGGGAGACTTCAGCATCCTACTCTCATCAATGAACAGATCATGGAAACAGAAACTAAACAAAGACAGAATGAAACTAACAGACATTATGAACTAAATGGATTTAACAGATACTTATAGAACATTTCTTCTCAGTACCTCATGGTACCTTCTCCAATATTGACCAAATAATTGGTCAGAAAATGGGCCTCAACAGATATAAGAAGATTGAAATAATCCCATGCATCCTATCAGATCACCATGGGCTAAGGCTTGTTTTCATTAACAACAAAAACGACAGAAAGCCCACATACACAGTGAAGGGGAACAACTCAATGATAACTTGATCAAGGAAGAAATAAAGAAAGAAATTAAATATTTCTCATAATTTAATGAAAATGAAGGCACAACATACCAAAATGTATGGGACACAATGAAAGCAGTGCTAAGAGGAAAACTCATAGCTCTGAGGGCCTCCAAAAAGAAACTGGAACAAGCATATACTAGCAGCTTGACAGCACACCTGAAAGGTCTAGAACTAAAAGAAGCAAATACACCCAAGAGGAGTAGAAGAGAGGAAATAATCAAACTCAGGACTGAAATCAACCAAGTAGAAACAACAAGGACTATACAAATAATCAACAAATCCTGGAGCTGGTTCTTTGAGAACATCAAAAAGGTAGATAAACCCTTAGGCAGACTAACCAGAGGGCACTGAGATGGTATCCAAATTAAGAAAATTAGAAATGTAATCAAAGACATAACAAAAGAAACTGAGGAAATTCAAAAAATTATCAGATCGCACTACAAGAGCCTATGCTCAACAAAACGGGAAAATCTGGAGGAAATGAAAATTTTCAAGAAAGATACCAGGTTCTGGTTCAAATGGCAAATCCATCTATTCTTATTGCCTTGTACAAAATTCAAGTCCAAGTGGATCAAGGACCTCTACATAAAACCAGATACAGTGAAACAAATGGAAAAGATAGTGAGGAAGAGCCTTGAACACATGGGCACAGGCGAAAATTTCTTGAACAGAACACCAATGGCTTATGCTCTAAGATCAAGAATCGACAAATGGGACCTCAAAAAGTTGCAAACTTCTGTAAGGTCAAGGACACTGTGGTTAGGACAAAACAGCAAACAACAGATTGGGGAAAGATCTATAATAATCCTACATCTGATAGAGGGCTAATATCCAAAATATACAAAGAACTCAAGAAGTTAGACACCAGAAAATCAAATAACCCTATTAAAAAATGGAGTACAGAGCTAAACAAAGAATTCTCAGCTGGGGATTTAGGAAGCACCTAAAGAAATGTTCAACCTCCTTAGTCAACAGGAAAATGCAAATCTAAACAACCCTGAAATACCACTTCACACCAGTCAGAATGGCTAAGATCAAAAACTCAGGTGACAGCACATGCTGCTGAGGATGTGGAGAAAGAAGAACATTCCCTCATTTTTGGTGGGATTACAAGGTATTACAACCACTGTGGAAAACAGTCTGGTGGTTCCTCTGAAAATTGGACATTGAACTACCTGAGGACCCAGCTATACCACTCCTGGCCATATACCCAAAAGATGCCCCAACATATAAAAAAGACACGTGCTCCACTATGTTCATAGCAGCTTTATTTATAATAGCCAGAAGCTGGAAAGAACCCAGATGCCCTTCAACAGAGGAATGGATACAGAAAATGTGGTACATCGACACAATGGAATACTACTCAGCTATCAAAAACAATGACTTTATGAAACTCATAGGCAAATGGATGGAACTAGAAAATATCCTGAGTAAGTTAACCCAACCATAAAAGAACATGCATGGTATGTGCTCACTGATAAGCAGGTATTAGCCCAAAAGCTCAGAATACTCAAGACACAATTACAGACCACATGAAGCTCAAGAAGAAGGAAGCCCAAAGTGTGGATTCTTTGGTCCTTGTTAGAAAAGGGAACAAAATACAGGAGGAAATACAAAGACAATTTGCAGAGATTGAAGGAAAGGCCATCCAGAGACTGCCCCACCTGTGAATTCATCCCATATACCCAACCCTAGACACTATTGCAAATGCCAAGACGTGCATGCTGACAGGAGCCTGATATCGATGTCTCCTGAAAGGCTCTGCTAGAGCCTGACAAATAGAAGCAGGTGCTTGCAGCCAACTATTGGACTGAGAATGGGGTCCCATTGAGGAGTTAGAGAAAGGATTGAAGGAGCTAAAGGGGTTTGCAACACCATAAGAACAACAATACCAACCAACCAGACTCCCTAGAACTCCCAGGGACTAAACTACCATCTTAAGAGTACACAGGGATGGACCTAAGCCTCTAGCTGCATATGTAGCAGAGGACGGCCTTGTTGGGCATCAGTGGGAAGAGAGGCCCTTGGTCCTGTGAAGGCCAGATGCCCCAGTGTAGTGGAATGCCAGGGCAGGGGAAGCAGGAGGGAGTGGGTGAGTGGATTGGGGAGCACCCTCATAGAAGCAGAGGGAGGGGTATGGGATGGGGGTTTCCAGAAGGGAAACCATGAAAGGGGGTAACATTTGAAATGTAAATAAAGAAAATATCCAATAAAAGAAAATAAAAAATAATGAAGCAAAGAAGTGCAGGCGGACAGGAGCCGGATGTAGATCGCTCCTGGGAGATACAGCCAGAATACAGCAAACACAGAGGCTAATGCCAGCAGCAAACCACTGAACTGAGAACGGATCCCGCCGGGAATCAGAGAAAGAACTGAAGAGCTTGAAGGGCTTGAGACCCTATATGAACAACAATGCCAACCAACCAGAGCTTCCAGGGACTAAGCCACTACCTAAAGACTATACATGGACTGGACCCTGGGCTCCAACCTCATAGGTAGCAAATGAATATCCTAGTAAGAGCACCAGTGGAAGGGGAAGCCCTGGGTCCTGTAAGACTGAACCCCCAGTGAACGGATTGTTGGGGGAGGCTGGCAATGTGGGAGGATGGGGAGGGAAACCCATAAAGAAGGGGAGGGGAGGGGATGTTTGGTTCCTGAAACCGAAAGGGAATAACACTCTAAATGTATATAAGAAATACTCAAGTTAATAAAAAAAAAAAAAAAGAAGAAAATAAAAAATAAAAAGAACTTAGTAGTCATGCTTTAAGAATTTATTCATTAATATTAAATTTTAAAACGATGAGTAAAGGTGTGTGTGGGTGTGCGTGTGTGTGTGTGTATGTGGCATCTGTGTACATATGTGTGGGCAAGTGCATATGAATACATGTGGAGACCAGAAGATGACATCAAATGTCTTCTCCTGCTACTCTTCATTGGTTTTATTTTCTTGATTAATAATGCTTTATTTTTAGAAATCGCAATGTGTTTTTAAAATCATTTTAATCATTTGCCTCCTTCCTATCTTCAAACCCTGCCATGTATGTCTCTTGTTCTCTTTCAAATCCATGCTTTCTTTTTCTTTGTTGCTTTATACATACATATACATGTATGTATATAAATATATATATATAAGAGAGATAATATATATAGTATATATTATACATGTTCCCAAATGTATAAAAATAACCTACTTAATCCATATAATATTATATATATATGATCTCAGAGCTACCACTTTTTATTTTTTGAAATAGTCTCCCTGATAGAATCTTCAGCTCACAAATTGGCTGGATAAACAGGACAATGAGTTCCTGGGATCTGTCTGTTACTACCCACATCTCGCCCTTATGAGCACCACCACAGCCGGATTTCAATATGGGACTGAGGATCAAAAGGTTTTCATGCTTGAGCAAACATTTTATCTACTGAGTTCTCTCCCCTTGTTAACTAAAGTTAGAAACAAAACCAGTCCTGGTAAAAATCATATTAACATCTAAAGAAGTGTCAATTTTGATTCTACTTAATTGATTTTACTATATTCTGCTTTTAACCCCAAAATTAAAAGGAGATTTTTTTTCTTGTTGAGTTTTAGGGAAATTGCTAGGGTCACTATACATCTATACACATGCATATATTCAATCTCTGTGTATGTTTTATATCAATAAATTGAAATCTTACAAAACACAGGTTAATCCTACTAAGGTAGAATTTAAAAATTTAAAATATTATGGAATTCAGTATCCTGTGGAGTTAAGTATTCTGTATACACTAATTTGTGAAAAAATAATCTCACAGGAATTGTGGTTAATCATTCAATACTTGCCTTTATTCATCCGTTTCTCAGCTCTCTGATTAATAAATATTGTAACTTTAAAATTCATCAAAGTCCACATTACTCATTCAGTTTAATTGTGTTCGAGACAGGGTCTTACCCTGTATCTCATTTCAAACTGATCGCCAATGCACCATAGCCCAGTTAGGCCTTAAACTTACAGCAATGCTCCTGCCTCAGCTTTCCTGGCGTGAGGATTAGAGGTGTAAATTCATCAAACCCACCTTGTTTTGTACTTTTAAACACTAACGGAAGTGAACTCACTTGCTCCCCAAATTCTTCTTAAAAAATGTATTACATAGTAAAATTGCCCTGCGAATGTCTGATGTGCATTTCTTACCTGACTAAACCTACTTTCCACTTGAGCTAACATCAAAGTGCATTTGTACAGCTGTCCTTTGAAATTCTGATGAACTCACCACTAGTTTTACTCCTCTCCAAACAGCTCTTTCTCAGCATGATAGAATAATAATGTGAGTCAGAAAAAAAAAATTGGTCTAATCTTGGTTCTTTCATTGACTATGACTATAGGGGGGAAATCACACAATTGTTTATGGCTTTTATAAAAATTCTATACAATGGGATAGACTTGCCCTACATGTAAAAAATTCCATGACTATAATCTCTTTACTTCTATATCATTATTTCTTCAATTTCAATTCTCCATACCTATTGAGTAAAGATGCAAGCATTATGTCTCTCATGTTCTTTAAGATGCAAATATTCATCTAACACATCCCCATTCATTTTGGCTCTCGGTTCTTCTAAATGCTGTCTTTTTCTTCTTTTTAAGTTGTTTTGTGGAGACTCTGGTTCTTTGAAGACACAGTAAACTTTATCTTTAGATCTGTGTTTCACTGAGCAGTCTCTTGCTCTTGCTCTCACATACAGGCACCTGTATCTCAGCTGTCTTTCTCCCCAGACACATTGCTTTTAAGTCCACCTGGATTCAGACCCACCTGAATCCCTCAGAGTTTAGCTTCTGAGATATGGGTAGCTCTCCAGTGGTCTTAATGAAGTCACATGTGGCCTCCTAGATAGCTAGGTTTTGCAACCTTAGGCAGTGCTTCTCTCTTGCATCTTCCTTTGATCTCACCCCCACCCCTTCCCTGCAGAGTCCATTGAGGTCCCTCCCATTCCTTTTGAACAATCCTCAGACACCTGGCACCCACCCTTAGGGGGCAATTCTACGATAAGATATTACCACCGTGCAGTTCAGCATGATCTTAATCTCAATCCTAAATTGTACTTTAAAGGGGATTGTCTTCCTTGGGTACCTTTCTGCAGTTTCTTCATTCTTGAATGTTTTCTTACTTCTTGCCCAACCTTTCTTATTCCCATTTTCTCATACATAAACATTTTCTTCTGTGCTGGGCATTGCATGCAGAGGCTTACGTGTTAGTAAACACTGTACCATTGAGCTGTATCCCCAGCCCAAAACATTCCTTTTCTTTTATTTACCCTCACATTATTGTGTAGTTTCTATGTCTTAATTTGAACTATATTGATTCATATATCTGTTTTCAGAATAATTCACTCCTTAATTCTGTGTGATCAAGCACTACTACTGGGGAGAACAAGCTATGTAATTCAACAACATCCCTTCTGTTTTTGTTGCATAGGGAAAAAAACCTTTTGACACTTTACCATAAGTTTCCATTTACAATACTGTTGGTTCATTATTCAGAATCACTAAATGTTCTTTGTATGGTTTTTCTTCTCCATCTTTTGCTCAGACTGTTTAGCCTGCATCTCTTGGTTTTAACTCTCCTCTAAGGAAAATCCAATTTATATTTGTAGTCCTAATAGTGCTCCTACAATTAGTTCTACAGTCATCTTTTGTTTAGATTTCCTGATACTATTTGTGTTTTGTGTAACTTTGTGTGCCTGCATACATGTATGTGCAGATGTCCACAATGTCCCAGAGGTCAGAGACACTGGATGCCACTAAAGCTAGAGTTAGAGAAAGCTGTGACCTGCCAACTGTGGGTACTGGGAACCACACTCAGGTCCTATGCAAGAGCAGTAGGCACTCTTAACTCCTGACTCATCTATCTAGACTCAATCACTTTTATTTTTATTTCAACAGATACTGAATATTCTGCCGGGCAGAATGATAATGAAAATTAAAGGTGAGCTAAGTGCATCCGTTGTACAGGACAAAACATTGGTAAGTTAAAAAGAAAAAAGAGGGACCCATGGAGGGACCCATGGCTCCAGCTGCATATGTAGCAGAGAATGGCTTTATGTAGCAGCAATGGAGGGGGACCCTTGGTTAAAGGCTAAATGACCCAGCTTAGGAATGCTAGGGCAGTGGGGGGGGGAAGGCACCCTAGAGAAGCAGGGGGGAGGGAGATAGAATAGGGGTTTGCAAAGGGAAAAACGCCAGAGGGTGATAACATATGAAATGTAAATAAATGAAATAAGCAATAAAAAAGTTTATATCAAAAAATACTGTACAATGTAGTAAGTGCTGCAATTGACATAGATAGTATTCTAAGAGCACGAAAACTATTACATTTTGGAGGAGGGCAGGGAGTGCTTCCAACAGAATGTACAATGTAAGTATAGACTTAAAGTCTTGATACATGAGGAATTACCATCTGAAGGTAAATAGACTGGGTAGCCAAACTTGAAAAGACAGTTCAGACAAAAGGGGTTAATAGGTACAAAGGCCTACAGGTCACAAAGAACATGGTGTTTGGGGGAAACTACCTTAGTTCAGATCCTAAAGTTTCAGATAGGCTAGCCAGAGTTAAGGTAAAGTGATTAAGTCAAAGTTGAAGCAATATGTCCAAATGTTTAGTTTATAGTCCTTTTAGAAGTTAACATATGGGCTGGAGAGATGGCTCAGTGGTTAAGAGCACGGACTGCTCTTCCAGAGGTCCTGAGTTCAATTCCCAGCGACCACATGGTGGCTCACGACCATCTGTAAAGAGATCCGATGCCCTCTTCTGGTGTGTCTGAAGACAGCTATACTGTACTCATATACATAAAAAAAAGTTAACATATTCTGATCATGGTTTTTCCTTTGTCAGCTTCTCCTAGATATTCCTTTTCCCTACTCATTCAGGGTCACACTTTTCTCTTTAAAAAAAAAACAAGGAAGCAAAACACAAACAGATCCCTTGTCTCCCCCCAGTCCCCCAGTTAGGTTTGCTTATCTTTTGTAAACTCAGGCTGAGTGAGTTGTCTATTACAGTCTTCTATAGACTTCGATTACTAGACAATTTTTCCACTTTTACATACATCCACTGGAATCCATTATTTATCTCACAACATGGAAGGAAATCTGACTAAAGTCTTTGTATCTTCCCTAAAATAAATCCCATGTCACATCTAGTAGTTTTTTGCCATTTTATTTATTACTTTTGTTGTGCAGTTTTTATTCTAGGAACTATTGGTTTAATATCCACATTCACTTATAAAATAAAAAGGGTTGTACATAAAAAACAAAACTAAAACCAAAATCACTCACATACAAAAGCACAAAATCAGAAGTGAAAATATACAAGCAAAATACAATAAGACAAAAAAATCCGCACAAAGCTATGTGAGACAAAATGTCTATGTAAATACCATTGAGTTCATTTTGTGTCTACCAACTCTTGGGCATGGAGCCTACCCTGAAGTAGGTTAATATACCCAGTGAAACTTCAGTGGAGAAACCTACTTTTTCCTTTCCAAGTGAGTACCAGTTACAGATAGCTTCTCTGTTAGGGGTCCAAGCTCATCTCCACTCTCAGCTCAGTGCTCGGACCCTGTGTAGCTTGAACGTGTACCAACCCTATATGTGCTGCTATAGTCTATGAATTCCCATGTGCGTTGGTCCTGTGTCTGGAGGACTGTTTTCTTTTGCATCCATTTCTTCTAATCTTTTCCATTATCTTACATAGCTCCTTGAGCCTGAGAGGCAGGGGGTTAAGGAAATAATCCTTTAGTATTGAGTGCTAAAGGATTTTGCTATCTGCAAACTGTACAGCTATGAGTCTCTGCGTTAGTTCCCACCTGCTTCAAGAAGCTTCTCTGGTGATGGCCGAATATGGCACTGTTCTGTGAGTATAGTCATTTTATTGCTATATTTCTTTAGCACAATTTTTTTCAATATTCTTCCAATCTCAAATTTACTATTTATGAGTTAGTAAAAAGTGAGTAAGACACATTTCAAGCTGAGTTCAAGCTACATGGTGTTAACATATATCAAACAAAATAAACATAGCTCTGTCCTCTCTCTCTCTCTCTCTCTCTCTCTCTCTCTCTCTCTCTCTCTCTCACTCATTTTGCTGCCTAAGGGTTTGAATATGGAATTCTCAGCTCCTTCTCCAGGACAGTGTCTGCCTGCATGCTGCCATGCTTCCTGCCATGAGGAAACTAAACTGAATCTCTGAATCTGTAAGCCAGCCCCAGTTAAATGGTTTCGTTTATAAGAGTTGCTGTAGTCATGGTGCCTCTTCACAGCAAACGCTAAGACAAGTAGTAAATATGTTCTTTACCACTCAGTCATTTCTCAGCCACATGAGTCACATATTTTTATGTTTAATTTTTTTTCCTAATGTCACTACCATTATTAATCTTTTATCATTGTCTGTGTTGTCCCTGTACTGAAACAACAAACCTTATCCTCTCCAACAACTCAGTTTTGTATCTGATTTCATGTCTTCCATTTAAGGAAACTTTCCTGACCTCTTTTCAGTACTATAATCATACTAATTTGAATTATGTGCATGTGTGTGTTCACATGGGAGTTTATTTACCTCTGGAAACCAAAGATGGTGCCAGATCCCCCACGAGTTAAAGTTACAGATGGTTGTGAGCTTTGTGGGGTTTAGGTACAGAATGTTGAGTACTCTACAACAGTGGTTTTCGACCTGTGGGTCACGGCCCCTTTGTGGGTTAAAACACAGATATTTCCATTATCATTCATAACAGTAGCAAATTAAAGTTATGAAGAATCAACAAAAATAAATTTATGGTTGAGGGTCCCCACAACACGAAGGATTTTATTAAAGCATCACAGCATTAGGGAAGTTGAGAACCATTGCTCGACAAGAACAACTTGTGCTGAGTCATGTCTGCACAGCAGTCATTAGTTTTATTTAGCCATATACTATTATAACATACATTAATGAGAATTCACATATTAAAATATTTATTCAGGTCTTCTGTTGTCAAGTACAAATACATTAAGGAGTAAACAAGACAGGATTGTTCATTCATGGATATTGTGACATTTATAGAGATTCCTGGATACACTTTGGGCATTGTGAATGTTAGGTGAGCTTTCTCAATGGGACTGTAAGATCTTAGAGTTGAAAGAACAGCTTCTAAAGCTTTATGATAACTTGCTTCTATTTAAATAACAAGAAATGGAAAGAAATCAAGATGAGCCAATAGAAAAGCTAAGATGCTGGAAAGGTTCTTAGAATGGTTCCTATGTGCTGTGGACACATTTTGAAGCAAATGGGACATTTATCTAGGACATAATATATTTTGATTTGTAATACTTAACTAAGGAATATTGTTTGTTTGTTTGTTTGTTTTTTAGACAGTGTTTCTCAGTGTAACTTTGGCTGTCTTGGAACTTGCTCTGTAGACAGGATAGCCTTAAACTCACAGAGATCCCCCTGCCTCCTGAGTGCTGGGATTAAAGGCACCACCACCTGGCAAGAGCATTGTTTTTGTCAGTCGTTTATTACCACAAATATTTGGTACATTTAAATAAACATATTTATTTTTTTTATAACTACTGTACATGAATCCAGAGCTTCTCATCACTATTGACACCGGGCCACATAATTCTCTGTGGTTTGTGTATACGTTGGTTGGGAGCTCTCACATGCACATTAGAATATTTTATAGTATCTCTGTTCTTTTCCCACCAGATGTGAAACAAAATTGTACCCAGCTTCGCGTCAATAATGTCTTTAGGCATTTGTCTACTAAGGAGAATAAGAACCCTTGCTGGGTCTACTACATCACTATTTGAGATTAATGTTACACATGGTGGCACATACCTTTTATATCAGCACCAGGGAGGTAGAGGTAAGTCTGTGACCCCACAGGACTGCCTGGTCTATATAGTGAGTTATGGGCCAGGCTCCATCTGGGATACATAGTGAGTCCCTGTCTCAAAACAAACAAGTAAGCAAACAAACAAGGCAACCCCAATTATCTCTCTTCTAATATTCAAAATAAACCATTTGTCTTTACATTTTACCCTGACAATACACATGTCATAGTCACAGGGATTAAGAGAGATAATCATGTTTTGAAAAATTAATATGAATTTTCTCTTACTTTTGAAATTGTCTTTCACAGACGGTCATTTAGCAGCCATTTTTTGTGTGTGTGTGTGTGTGCTGTAGGTAAAAATTATCTCACTTTAACTCACAACAGTCATGAGAAGTTGCTATTAAATATGAATAGGAACAATTTGACATTAGTGTCCTTAAGCAATTTGTCTAAACCTATGCAATCGGTGGTTCTATATGGATTTTAAATCCAGATCACTGACATCAAAATCACCTTCTACAAATCACACCGAACTTACCTTCCTTTCATATCAGTAATTTTCAATTACTGTAATTAATCCAATTAATGCATAATTCTTCAAGAGGAATCCATTGTAAAGTGAATTTTATTGCTCTCAGGATATAATATATAAAACATTCTTTCTTCAATTAAATTGTTAGAACTTCGTTTTATCACTTTTTTTCACATGTTTATGGGATAGTACAGGGTAGAGGACAGTGTATGCCATGTCATATGTGTGGGGTTTAGGACAGCTTTTGTGAGTCTATTCTGTCCTTCCACAATGTGGGTCCCAGAGATTCAACTCAAGTTTGGTGATAAGCATCTTTCCATCTCAACAGCCTAAAGATCAGCTCATTTTTTTCATGTTAATGATATAATCTTCCCTGAACTCTTCAGTTACTAGAAACAAATACGATACATTGCTAAACCAGAAACAAGTTGGCCAATGTATTATACACCATATGAAGGCTGTAGAAGGGGGATTGCCACAAACTCCAGGACAGCTTGTGTTACAGAATGAGTACCAGCTAAATCCGTACAGCAAGACTTTCTCAAGGCCGAAACAAGCAAACTAGACATGGAAAGGATTGGTTTCTCACACCTGCTAAAAAGCCAGTGGTGTTATGTCCATATAGTTACCACCTCACGTTTCAGTGATCTTGCTGAAGTTTTGTGTAGTGAAAATACAGTTTGTTATTGTCATACAACCTAAAAGACTGTGTACTAGATAGAATAACTCCAATTCTATAGAGATCCCAAAGTCCGAAATTTTAACTTTGATTCTATCATTATCTGGACACTGGTGTAAGGAAGGAAGGAAAATATCTTGACACTGAACAAGTTATTTCTACACTTTGTCTCATATTCCCTACTTAAATAATGAAGGGAGCAGATCACAAGATTTCTAATGCCCTTTTCAGGTCTGACATTCTACAGAGATCTGGACTGTAGAAACCTTGGGAAGAATAGAAACAAAAGCTGAGCATAGTAAAATATGGTTGTAAGCATAGCATTTGGAGCTGCAAGCAGCAGGATCAGGATTTACATCATCTACCAGGACATAGAGTTAAAGGCTAGCTTTGTGTACTGGCTGGTTTTGTGTGTCAACTTGACACAAGCTAGAGTTATCACAGAAAAAGGAGCCTCAGCTGAGGAAATGCCTTCATGAGACCCAGCTGCAAGGCATTTTCTCAATTAGTGATCAAGAGGGAGTGGCCTGCCCATTGTATCGTGGAAAGCGGTCTCTGACTGGTGGTCTTGGTTTATAAGAAAGCAAGCTGAGGTTAGGGAAGCAAGTCAGTAAGCAACATCCTCCCATGACCTCTTCATCAGTCCATGCCTGACCTGCATTGAGGCCAGTACTGACTTCCTTTTGGTGATGAAGGAGTAATGTGGTATGTAAGCTAAATAAACCCTTCCTCCCCTGTCCTTCTTGGTCATGTTGTTTGAAAGCAGAATAGAAACCCCTGACTAAGACAATTGTCTAATGAGATCTTGTCTAAGAAAAAATAAAAAAGAAACATTGTATAGGTATTATCAAGGATCCACTTTGTATATGTGGGGGGAGGATTGCTAAGGACCATTCTTGGGGCTTTGTATATATTAGGTAGATGCATCGCCAGCTTACTTTATCTCTTTTTAATTTTTTCTTCTTTAAATTGTATGTACATTGGTGCTTTGCCTGCATGCATGTCAGTGTGTGGGTATTGGATCCAAGGAACTGGAGTTATAGATAGCTGTGAGCTGCTGTGTGCATGCTGGGAATTGAATCTAGGTCCTCTGGAAGCGCAGCTAGTGCTCTTAACCATTTCTCCAGGCTTCCTTTTGTCTCTTGACAGAAAAACTAATTGGTAATTGAGTAAGAAAAGAACTTCAAAGCTGTATATAATCTTATAATTATTGGTTCGTTGAGGTTAGTTGTTTTATTTTTTAAAATAATGTTTTGCTCTGTTTTTTTTTTTTTGAGGCACACTTTCACAGTGTAACACAGGCTAGCCTGAAACCCTCTATGTAGCCCAATCTGACTTTGAACTTGTGATCCTTCTGCTTTGACTTCCCAAGAGCTAGGATTACAGTCATGATACATCACACCTGGCTGATTGCTTTTAATTTAATTTTTATTTAACTTTCTTTTTGCTTAGAACTTTTACCTCCATTTCCTCTAGATGGTGCTCCAGAATAAAAAATCATTTTGTAATCGAAAAGCTATCAAAAACCACATTTAGCCAAAAGGTACACACCCAATGAATTCCAAAAGCTGTCGTGTATTTAATCTATATCACAATTTATATCATACTGGGTATATGAAACATAATTGTATTTCCTACATTTTACATGGTTATTTAATATAGAACAAACCACCATATGTATTGACTACTACTATTGTTACACTGTGTACCAATTTCATTTCTCATGTCTGTGTTATGACATCCAGCCATTAATTGGTGTTAGAAATACAGAGTACCCTTTGTATCTGCTAAGTACAGTGTTTCACTCACGGAGTAAAGCTTTTAAGAGCACGGAACATTCTAATTGAGGGAAAGGCAGTTATCTTTATGGATGTGGTCACTGGTTAGCCAAACACGCTTCAGAGGATGGCCTTACCCCTATGAATATATGAGCAGCAGAAATTGGACTGGGTGGTTAAGGGGTGTGGAGATCAAAGATGGATCTGGGAGGAGTTAAGAAAAGGACTAAAGGTGAATCTAGTCAAAATATATTATATGCATGTATTAAATGCTTAAAGAATAAAAATATACTTTAGAATAAATCCACAGAAAATTATGGAACACCTAGAGTTACATTTTAATTATAGTTCCATAGAAGTATCATGAACTATAAAGATAAAATATTTTATCTATATTATATAGTTTATTATTATAATATTTTATTAAATCAAAATATTTAAACTTCAATTTATATACTGTATGTATTCTATATTGATTTGACTTTTATTAAAAGTAGAAAACAAAGTTTAATCAATTGTAATCATTTTACTGTGGCTTTTAACTTTTTGTCATGGTTTGTTTCTTAAATACCCCCACTCCTTCAGTTTCTTGTGTTGAAGGGATTGGCCACCAGCTAGAAGGTGGTGTAGCCTTTTGAATATGAGGCCCAGTGATAGAAAGGTAGGCTAGTTGATGCATGGTCTTGTAAGAGATACTAGACTTGAAAGTGAACAGATCTGTTTCACCATGCTCTCATTATAGGCCCAAGTTGATCAGGCCAAGGAACTGTAGACTGGAATCCTTAAAACTGAATAGAAAATAAACCTTTTTTTCTGATTTCTCTTAGGTATTTAGTACAGCAAAGGAAAGTAGACTACCGTATTTTATAGCCTTCATTATCCCATTTTATAGTCTTCCTAAGGAACAGACTAAATCTACAAATCCAATTCCATCATAGGTCTCTTTTTTCTTACTCTATTTCTGAAGTGCAGTGGCATAATTCCTTAATATCTCAGCATTTGACATTTGCAAATTAAACATCACTTTAAAAGACAAGGCATGCTGTCTCTGGATGCCATGTGTGTTTCTCGAGGCTCTGTGTGTGTGTGTGTGTGTGTGTGTGTGTGTGTTGTGTGTGTGTGTGTGTACTTCTGCAAGGTATTGAAAGAGATTTGTGGTACTAGAGATCAAACCTAGGGTGCCCCATATACAACTATATGTTCGATAGCTGAGTACATCCATAGTCCTACAATTTTTTGTTTTGAATATGGCTTCTATCCTATGAGATCTTGAAGTTAGTTGCCATTTTAAAATAATTACTCACCCAGTAAATATTTAAATGCAGCCAAATTGCTTATTTTATTTTCTCTTTGCACCAGCTGTTATTCCTGAGAATTTTTAAAGTAATTAATTTTTAAAAAACACAGGAGTTTTATGTACCATATGGTTGGTGGAACTTGATATGTAGCCAGTGACAACCATGAATTCCTAATCTTGCTTCACCTCCCAAGTGCTGTGCTTAATAGTATATATCCCATGCCTGCCTCGATTTAATATACATACTTTTGGACAGGGTCTTATCAGTCTTAGGCTAACTGTTAATTCACTGTGTAGTTGAGGATGACCTTGAGCTTTGATCATATTCCTTCACCTCCCCAGTGATGAGATTACAGGCATAAATCACCATGCCCAATTTATTCAGTGCTAGGGATTGAACCTATACCAATTAAATCCACCTATACCAATTAAACCGTTTCACCAGCCTCTTGAAATTCTTTTGGATCTTATTTATCCAACACAGAGATGCTATTTTATTTTATTTCTTCCTTTTTGTTGCTTCATTTTTGTTTTCCTAAGATAGGATTTCTTTGTATAGCCCTAGCTGCTCTGGAACTCTCTCCCTATACTATGCTGGCCTAGAATTCAAATATCCAACTACCCCTGCCTCCCAAGTACTGGAATTAAGGCATATATCATCAATATAATTTTTTAAATACATAATAGAATTCATTTTTCATCAACAACAGCGTTTTTCTTAGTCTACACTTAGATACATAATTTTTTAATAAAATTTCCTCAAGAATATTTATTCCTTCTTTATTGGTAAAAGGTCAAGATTCCTTTTAACATTGAAATAAAGCAAAAAAAAAAAAACTCTGGAAAAGTAGCTAATAATTAATAGCCTGGATATTCCTGAAGATTGGGATGAGATCTTCAAATCCTACAGAGCTATTTCTCAAATATTCAGAATTTGCCGGGATGGGTAGGGGCAGCACTCTGGTGTGATCTCTGGGCTCTGGGAGGTGAGAGGAGTCCAAGGTCAACCTGGGCTACAGAGTAAATTCTACGGAAGTCCAGGCTACTCAGAGAGCCATTGTCTCAATAAAACAGCAACAGTAACAGTAAAGGCACACTCTGTAGCTGAGTAGCTGTGATAACATTTTACAATGGCTTCTTTTAGTACCCTTTGTTCTACTTCAATTTTAGGTTAAAAGGTCCAAATCGAATCAGAATGCAGCACCCCACCCCCACCCCACCCCTCACCCCACCTCCTCCCCCTCTGATTTTGCTTGGTTTGGTTTTTAGACAGGGCTTTGTGTATCCCGGCTGTCCTAGAACTCTCTGTAGACCAAGTGACCTGGAACTCACAGAGATCCACCTGCCTCTGCCTCCTGAGTGCTGAGATTAAAGGTGTGTGCTACCACTGCCTGAAGTTCTTTCATTTTTAATTTAAAAACTGTCTCATAGTTTCATATGTGAGTACTGCACTTAGAGCCTTTTCATCCTCCAACTCCTCCTGTGTCCTTCCCTCTCTCAAATTGTTCCTATGTAAATACACACACACTAAAACTTGTTGAGTGTTATTTAGAGCTGACCATGTGGAATTCGATAATTTATCCTAGGACTCATTCCTGGAGAAGACTTAGTCTTCTCCCAGCAGCCATTTCATTGCCTGTAGCCTTCATCAAGGGATGATCTCTTCCTGCAAATACAGTTTGTATTGTTATTGTGCTGGTCATATTTAGGTGACCATATTGTTGGTATTTCATAGGTGTATCTTCCCTGTCATGTATAGATGACACTGTCTCCTAGCAGCCATCTTGGACCTCTGGCTTTTACAGTTTCTCTGCCCCTTCTCCTATGAAGTTCCTTGAACCTCAGGTATAAGGATTCCGTGTAGTACTATCAGTGGGAAAGCGCCACCCTGTGGTCACTTGATCTCTGCATTTTGACCAGTTGGAGATTTCTGTCGTGAACTGTAATAGGGATTTTGTTAGTCACTGGATATTAGTGGCAGCTTTGTCATCCTGTTTTTTGTAACTTCATTGAAACTATAAAAATATACGATACACACACACACACACACACACACACACACACACGAATAGACAAAATAATACATTTCTCTATGGTGTTTTCAGACTTCCTTAGTATTACTTCCTTTTCTATCTCCCTCTGTATTGCCCCCTCTCCCCACTTAAAGCCTGTTAATTCCTCTCTTTTCCCCTTTTGTAGTGCTTCTGTCTACTAGCTACTTTCTACTATTACTTATCATTCTGCCTCCATGGTCTCTTTTTGCTTTCCTGGTTTCTGAAATTATTACAGTTATATACATCTAAAAATTAGGAGATAGGATCCACAGATAAGTGAGATCATGCAACATTTGTTTTTCTGAATCAAGTTATTCAATGCAGTGTAATTTAATATTTACTAGTCCATCCATTTACCTTGAAAATTTTATTTTCCTTTATAACTGACTACAACTCCAATGTGTTCTATTTTCATTTTCTATTCATCAGTTGAAGGAAATTTATATTGATTTTATTTCCTAGCTATTGTGAATAAAACAGCATTGAACACAGTTAAGCAACTAGCTGTGGAGTACAACATCATGTCCTTTGGGAGTATGCCTAGGAGTGGTATAGAATATGGTAAAACCATTGTAGTGGCTATTCCTGGTTGTCAACTTGACTGTATCAGGAATGAACTACAATCCAGAATTGCAAGGCTCACCTTTGATCCTGATCTTGAGGCTGGGAAATACAAATTTCTGACCTGGATCTTGGTATAGAGATCTTGAGACAAATTGGCTATGAATCCCAGGAGCCTAAGGCAAGGAGATCTCTAAATTCAACGTCATCTGGGAGAAAGCAAGTCCCAGATCCAGGCATGGTGGTACACACCTTTAATCTGGGACACACTTTCTGCTGGAGACCTACATAAGGACATTGGAAGAAGGAAAATCTCCTCTTTTCTTTGCCTATCTGCCTTGTGGGACTGAGTAACTGCTAGATCCTTGGACTTCCATTCACAGCTGCTGCTTACCATTTTGGGGGAGTTGGAGTACAGACTGTAAGTCATCAACCAATTCTCTTGCTATATAGAGATTACTCATAAGTCCTGTGACTCTAGCGAACCCTGACTAAGACACCTATATTTATCTTTTGCTCAAATTCTCCATACTGATTTCCTAATGGCCCCACCAGTTTGCAGTCTCAACAGTAAATGAGGATTCTATTTTCTCCTAATCCTTGTCAGCATTTGTTGTCCCCTGTTCTCTTGTTCTTAGCTGTTCTGAGTGTGGAAAGATAAAACATCAAAGTAGTTTTAGTATGTACTTTTCTAGTTGCTTAAGATGTTGATCACATTAAAAGATATTTGTTGACCATTTTTATTTCTTCTTTAAAGACCTCTATTCAGATCAATAGCCCATTTCCCCTTGGATCATTTGTTCTCTTGACTCTATTTTTCAAGGATTTTGATTATCCTGAATATTAATCCTCTATCAGATATATGGCTGGCTTGATATAGTATATTTTTTTGGTGGGCTTTTCTTCACTCAATTGATTATTTTGCTATTTTAGATAGCAAACTATCTTTTAGAGATTTATAGTTTTATGAGTTCCCATTCATAAGTTGATGGCCTCAATAACTGAGCCAATGGAGTCCAGTTTGTAAAGTTTCTTCCTGTTCCTATACCTTGTAGAGTATATACTATGTTTTCTTCTAGCTGTATCAGCATTTCAGATTTTATATCCAGGTCTCTGATCCATTTGGAGTTTACTTTTGTGCAAGGAGATAGATACCAGTTTTCTTACGATCTTTTGTTGAAGATGTTGTCTTTCCTCCTGTATGTATACTTGGTATCTTCGTCAAATATCAAATGGTTGTAATTTTTCATGTTCATGTCTGGGTGTCTATTTTTCAGAGAGGGGGGTATTTATGCAAGTAATGATATAGTTTGAAGTTGAGTATGGTACATCCTCCAACATTAAACATTTGGTAGAACTGTTTGGGAAGAATGTATGTTAGAAGGTCCATGCTATTCCTTCCCAAGATGCTTATGGCCATATGTTTCATCACAGCAGTGGAAAGCTAGCTAAATCTAATCAACAGCTCATGAAATCTTCTAAAATACACCATGTACCTCTCACACACACACACACACACACACACACACACACACACACACACACACACACACACACACATACACACACACACACACACACACACACACACACACACACACACACACACATATTAGCAAATTCAGAAAACCTGAACTATCTCTGTGTATCCTATCTAGCCACAATGTAGTAATGCTTAAAGTCAGCAGGATATTAAGTCTCTATAAAGAATACAAACTCATGGCGATTCAACAACATATTACTGAATAAGTAATAAGCCAGAAATATCTTAGAACTAAATGGAAATTAAAATACAATACAGTAAACCTGTGGGACACATTAAACGTTATCTTAAGAGGGAAAATTTTAGCTCAAAGATTCAGAAAGAGTATAAATAAATGACTCATAATGATACAACACAAGAGTCTGAAAAACAAGAACAAACCAGACCCAAATCCTGTAGATGGCAATAAATAATAAAGTAAAAGCAAAAATTGATGTAACAAAGAAAGTAATACAAAAAAATCAAGAAGTCTAAGAGTTGATACTTTGAGAAGAGCTATAGACTGACCCGTTAGCAGCATCAGCAACAACAACAACAACAGATTCAAATGAACAAACTCAGGGAGGAACAGAGGAGCATTACAATAATCACTGAAGAAATTCTGAATAGGGGAATTACTTTAAAAGCCTGTACTCTGCTAAGTTAGATGAGGTAAAAATAAATGAACACATTTTTCAATTCATCTGAAATACCAAAATTAAACCAAAAAGACAACATGAACAGACACATAACAAATAAAGAGATTGAAAAATGTACTAAAGATCCTTTGAACTAAGAAGAGCCCAGGTTTCATTAGAGGGAAGAAATACAGAGGAGAGTAGTAACATAGAGCAGGTAAAGAGATGACCATTGTAGTAGCAATGAGCAAGAGAAGGGTGTCCAATTATTGACATTTTAAACATAATGTCCTTTTACTTGTGATATGACTAATTTAAAAAATATCATTCTTACAGAATGCAATGTCTGAACTTTTTCAGAATTTTAAAGGAAAAGCTAAAAACAATATATAGGGAAATACAGCAAAGGAGGATGGGAAATGTACTGGCTTCAGAACAAAGTTTCTCTACAGTTTTTCCAAGAACTTCAACTGTGGTCTAAGTAATACAGGTCTGTTTCAAATTTTTGCATTTCTTGTTTTACAAAACGGAATGTATAGTTCTATTGGCTTTACGCTTTTGGAGGCCATTCATCAATTACCAATTGTTCCCATGCATTCCTTGGTGATCACATACCTAGCGAGAGCCACAAGCTCTGCAAAATTCTCAATACCCTATACTTGTTTAGAATATAATTGCTTTAATTGCACTACCAGAGACTTTTCATTCAATATTTTCTTAATCATTTTAAAATACTACTCTATGTGTATAGGTGTTTTTGTTTGTATGCAGGTCTTTGCACCATGTCTGTGCCTGGTTCCCAAAGAAGGGCATCAGATTGCCTGGAATTGGTGTTACAGATGGTTGTGACTGGCAATATGTATGCTTGGAATTGATTCCAGGTCTTCTGGTAGAGCAACCAGTGCTCTTAATATCTGAGTCATCTCTCCAGGCCTCTTTCTTAATCATGTTAAACTGTAGGAGTATTAAGCATATTCACATTGCTGTGAAACTATTCTCTGAAACTTTTATGTCTTAAACAAATTGAATATAAAAATACACAACTCCCTTCAATCCTTTCGTTTAGGTGGTAGAAATTATCATTTCGAACTTTGTTGCTATGAATTTGACTACTTTAGATATCCCATAACGATGGAATGATACGTGATCTGCCTTCCTGTGACTCTTATTTCACTTATCATAATACCCCCAAGCTTCATCCATATTAAAGGATTTCCTTTCTTTTAAATATGAGAAATAATGCGTTGGATACATATATCATGTTGTCCTCAGCCTTTCATGAACGTGTGAGTAGATTCACTACTTTTGGTTACTGTGAATAGTACACACATATACAGATGCTGATAATAGAATAATCATAAATTTGAAAAAGGACTCGGAGGGCCATGGGAGAAGAGGGTAGTGAGAAAACATGTGAATACAGTACTTACATGAAATTTCCTGGAGTTACATGAAATTCTATTTTTAAAAAATTTCTGTCTTCAACTATTTGGAAAATTTCACCCCAGTGTTAAATTACAGATGCTATGGTGAAGCAGTATTGATAATTTCTTGAGATGTACTTTGTTTCATTGCCTGGTTATTCCCAATTGTGTGGTCATTCTGCTCCTTTACCTCTGTATTCATGATGACAAGCACAGTCCACAATATCTAGCTCTTTTTAATTTTTGGACAAAGTAATAATTGCCATAGTTACTGTACTGTTTTTTAACCCGACTCACAATGAATTTAAAAATCCATTCTTTTCTACCCCCTTATTAAATTTGCTCTTTGTCCTGGTTGAATTTTGTCAGCTTCACACAAAACTGGACATATTTGGGGAGAAAAGCCTCAATGGAGAAAGAATATGCCTCCATCAGATCTGTGCGGTATTTTGTAAATTACTGGCTGATGTGTAAAGGCCCTGCTTACTGCTGATGGATGCCGACTCTTGACCAGTGGCCCGGGGTCGCATAAGAAACTAGGCCGAGTGAACACACTTACAAGCAAGCCAGTAAGGAGTATTCTTCCATGGCCTCTGCTTCACTTCCCACCTGCAGTTCCTGTCCTTATTGCCTTCAGTGATGGAAACGTGACCCAGAATGTACTCTTCTATTTCTGAAATCTCTGGAAAACAGTACAGTAGAAAAATATGTCAAAAACTGAAGGAAAACCTGGAGACATAATTGAGGAAATCCAACATCCCACAGATAGGTTTTCTAGAAAGATACTATATAGAAAATCAATGGCAGGATGGGTTGAATACTTCAAGATAACTAAATCAGTCTGAATGACAACTTCCAAGCCATTTAGAAGTATAAAATGCTATAGTTTGAATACGGTTTAATTAAGTAACCCCCAAGAGACCATTAGAGTGAAGACTTGCTGTACAGGACGGTGATTTTAGGAGGTACCTCCAAGAAAGTCATGTTTTGGATCACTGGGGCATGAGGTAGTCCAAGTATGACCTCTTGAGTTCTTGTAGGAGGAATGCTATAAAGTGAGTAAACTTAGCCCCACTCACTGTATTTTTTTTCTTTACCTGTGTGAGATATGTCTGCTCAGTGCAGTATGCACTTCTGCCTGTGCCGTCCGTCATTTGCTGTGACATTCTCACCAGAAATCCATCAAAACTGTCAGGCCCCTTAATGTTGAAAATTGTAAGCTAAACAAATTATAAAGTTAGTTAACCTCTCAAGTGTTCTGTTGTGGTAATGCAAACCTGACTAATACATGCGTACAATGGATTTGAGTTTGGGGGTATTTCCATATTGTTTTGTTTTGTCTGGCCTCCAACTTGCTATATAACCAAGACTTGTTTTCGACTCTTAATCTTCCTGCCTCTACCTTTCAAGTACTGAGATTACAGTAATGAGCTACCATGCCCAGTAGTTGAATAATATGTTATTAATATCTCCCCTCATTCTCAGTAAATATTTGTTTAAACATTTGCAATTTAATAGGGCATGAAGTACCTTTTCAGTTGTTAGGAAAATCCAGTATATTACATGACACTTAGTATTCATAACATTCACCCACTCAATGCCAGTAATATACAAGATATTGTGACAAGAAAAAAAAAAACACTATCCTAACCTTGCAAACAGTTTCTGAATACTACAGTCCATGTTTCCATTTTCACCAAAGAAATAAGACTGGGTTCAGGGTCTGCTCATTCAGAAAAGAGTTAAGGTGTTGTTAACAAGAGAAAAGGAGTTTGGCTATCAAGATGTCATCATCTATATTGGACACCAATATTGATTATTGAGTCTTTAGCTCTTGTTTTAAAGATCACATAAAATTTCTCTGTGTCTTCTCAGGTAAATCAGATACATTTTTCTGCTTTGCAAATATGATTTATTGAAGAAATTGTCCACGTTA
Source organism: Rattus rattus (assembly GCF_011064425.1). Taxonomy (NCBI): domain Eukaryota; kingdom Metazoa; phylum Chordata; class Mammalia; order Rodentia; family Muridae; genus Rattus; species Rattus rattus. The sequence goes on from NC_046172.1 coordinate 63,067,270, forward strand.
TACTTCATATCCTTTTTTCAATTTAATTTAATTTATTTTTTTTTTACTTATTTACTTTATGTCCTGCTCACTGTCCCTCTTCTGGTCACCCCCTTCCACAATCCTTCTTCATCTCTCCTCCCCTTCTTCTCTGAGTGGTTGGGCCCACTCCCCTGGGTATTTCTGGCACTTCAAGTCTCAATCAGACACATTTTTCAAACATAATTTATCAATGTTTTATTTTGATGCTAGACAGAAAAAAAATCTATGCATTCAAAATTTCAACTAGATTCATTGTGTGTTGCTGGCTGGTGGATGAGTCACAGTTATTATGTAAATACATATCCCATTTGGCTTCCTCTCATCTGAGAAACAATATTCCTTATATACACACATTTTTGGTATATATAAATCTAATTTTCTGTAAAATAAGAGAAGCAAACAACTAAATATAAGCATAATGAGGCTGATGCAAATTTAATTTTCTGAACCTGTGTGTTTATTTCTTCATCTAGTCTTCTTTCCCTCAGGAAGCTCTTCGAGCTCAGGATCATTTCCTTATTTGATCTGTGCAGGTTGCAAATTGTTTTTTGTGGTTTTGAAAACAAAGATTTCATTTGTTAATCCCCAATTTGTTTGATGAAATTATATACTTAACGTTGCAAAGTATATATGAGTATATGAATAATTTTCCTTTCTCATGAACAAGTTATTTTTTCCTCAAAATAATATTTGCAAATAGAACTTCTTTAATTCAAACAAATAATCAGGTTTTATGGAATCCCTTGGTTAGGTGAAAGCCTAATCATATATTTATCAGGGGCTTTAAGTTTATAGGAATACAAAAATTAGAATATAGCTTAAAAGTAATCTAGTGCATTCTCTCATTTTCATATGGAAAAACTAAAATCGACAAAGACTAATTAAATTGCATTAAAGCCCTAAGCATTGGCAGAAATTATCCATTTCAGTGTTTAAAATAACCATGCTTTTCAAAATCTTAATTTCAGTGTGTGTGGTGTGTGTGTGTGTGTGTGTGTGTGTGTGTGTGTGTGTGTGTTATATCTGTGTGATAAGTGTATTGTGGTGTGTTTGGACATGCCATGGTGCATGTATGTAGGACAGAGAAAAACTTTGTGAAGTTGATTCCCTTTTTCTACATGGTTTTGAGGGATCAAGCATATGATGTCAGGCTTACATAGCAGGTAATTTTACCCTCACACACTAGGTTGTGCATCTTTATAACATTATACACATGCAAAGCAGTGGCTATCTGGAAAAAAAAACAATATTCTTCTGGAAAGCATGGTGCTAAGTAGCCAAAATTCTTAATCATTTAAATTCTGTGATGTAACTGAGATTTTTGGAGTACTTTTAACACAAGGCTTCATGTATACCAGGCTGGCCTTGAGTTCACCATGTTGAATCAAAGTTTGTTCTTTGGGTTTATTATACTACAGTTTTACTATAATATTCTAATATTGCAAAAATATCTCAAAATTTGTCATATCTCAGGCTATGTTTGCACTATTGTAGCAATAAAAAAAAGTCCATTTTGAAACACAAATGTCCTTCTACGAGAGGCTGGTTAAGGCTAGGAATACAGTGTAAGCTGAAACCGTATTGAAGAACTACCCAGTGAAGAAACACTTGATGTAATTCTTGACTCCTAAGGACCAATCAAAGCCAGAACACAAACTATCTTGGATGTCACAGAATTTCTCACTCTTATGCACTGCTAAAAGCCAGTTTAAAATATCACTGATAAATCTATAAAAAATTATTAGTTATTAAAATTCTCAAACATAATATTTTCCTATGTGATAAAATAAGAAGACATTCCTTCTGTATACCTGATTGTTATGGTTATATCAATCAGATCTCTTGTGATGGAGTTATATGATGAACAACTTATAGTTTCATGGAACACATTGTAATTCACTGAATGGATGGTGGGCAAACCATGTTTATTCTAAATTAGGTATCTGTCAGACAGAAAATGATTAAATGTCACCTGCCACTTTAAGAAGAGCAATTGTCAATACTTGTTGCTAATGGTAAACTTTTAGCTTGGAAGCAAAAGTTGGAATTGGATAAATTTGATATAAGCCTTAGTGTTCCTATTGATCTGATTAAAAAAAATATATATATTGTCCAAAGCAACTACAGGAGGAATGGGTTGAGTTCATCTTAAAACTCCCAAGTCACAATCCATCTCTGAAATAAGTCAGGGCATGAACTCAATGCAGGGACCTGGAGGCAGGAATTGAAGCAAGGGCCACGGGCAGCCAGTGCTTACTAGACTGTACCTATGGCTTACATAGCCCGCATTCATATACAGTTCTGGATCACTTGTGTGAGCTCTCCTCTGTCAATTAGCAGTCAAGAGAATGTCCTACAGACTTGCCTACAGGCAATCTGATGGAAGCATTTTCTCAATTAAGATTGAGACAAATTCCTCTTCCCACTTGACTGTAATTTAATGTAAGTTTAGAAAAAAAAATCTAACCAGGCCATGGGTTAGAATTTACTTCCTGTTATAGTTGTGTTTGGTAAGGTTTACAAGCTACTGTCCTAAGAGGGAGTTCCAAACACCTTTTGCAAATTTGGTATTATTTCAAATATTGCACCAATTCTGTGCAATATTTTGGGCAGTCTGAGTTCAATTTTTTATCAAATTCTCATAAGCCATTCCAAAGTTAAAATATGAAACAAAGTCATTCATATACATATAAGGCAGAGAAATAATAAAGTCAAAGCAGCAATGTGATAAGATTTGTTGGTAATTTATTATGCACTAGGCCTGTAGTAAATTATAATCATATAAGCAAAATCAACAATCCTATGAGGTGACCATCACATTGACTTTTATTCTTACTTTGAGATAAGGAAAATGTTCCAGAAAAGTTTAGGGACCTGCAAATCATATAGCTAGTCAGTACTTGAGCTGTGATATTGAAACTAATCATGTCAAATTTTGATAACCCCAAGTGACAATTCTTCAAACTGTAAAGTTTGTGTCATTTACCTCTTTTTGTTGTTGCTAATACTCAACAATGTCAACGATTTAATGGTCTGATAGTGTCTTAGCCAATGTGCTATGGCTGCAATGAGAGACACCATGATCAAGGTGGCAACCTAAAAAGAAAAGCATTTTAATTCCTGAAAGCTGTTTTAAATTTTCAGGACGCTTAGTCCATTTGTCAGCATAGCAGAACACATGGAGGCATATAGTCAGACATAGGACTGGGGAAGGACCTGAATGTTCTATATCCAGAACCCCATGAAACAGAAAAAGCTTCTGGGCCTAGCTTAGTCTTTTGAAACCTTACTGCCCACTTTTTCCAAGGCCCCATCTACCCAAATAAGGCCACACCTTCTAATCCTTTCAAATAGTGCCACTCCCTAAGCCTTTAAATACATAAAACTATGGGGGTCATTCTTATTCAAACCACAAAGAGGAATGTTAGAAGAAATTTCAGACTATGTGTTTCTATTTGTGTGATTATTTAGAATATCATGACATATATTTTGAATAGTTTTTATTGTTTTAGTTAAAGCATGAAATCACTGGGCTGAAGGGATGACTCAAAGATTAAGAGACATTGCTGATCTTGAAGAGGATCCAAGTTCAGTTATCAATACTTACATGCTGGCTTACAACCATCTGTAATTCTATGTCCAAAGGATCTAAACTCTCTTCTGACCTCTTTGGGGGACTGGGCACACATACATGGTCCAGATACACACATGAAGGTAAATATTACTACATATAAAAGATAGATAGACAGACAGACAGGATAGAGATATAAACTTGTGGTAAGGTAGGGTGTGTCTGGTTGTATTATTACAGCATTTCCTCTGTCTCTGATGTTTAACCCATCCAATGCCTCACATTCTTGGCTTTTTCTTTAATTATTTTTTATACAGGCACACATATACAAATATATAAATACAGCCTGTGAAGTCGATTTAGTATTGATTTTATTTTTATATTTTTAGGGCTGACCACTAGGCATTTGATAACCAATTAGAGGGTTCTTTGAGGAAGATGAATTTTTCCTTTCTCTCTTTTAAGTAATTAATTGCTTGTAGTTCTCCATTTCAAGATAAGACTCCGAGAATTCTTCTATCCAGTTGAAGTATCAGCTTTTGTTGGATTTGCTTAGGTCTTATTTAAATGGCCATACTGTTGAGATTTCATGGGTATAGCTTTCCTGTCCTATCTAGAAGGCAAAATCTTATATCAGACTTTCTTAACCTCTGGCAGATGTTCTCTGAGCTTTAAGTTTAATGGTTGGGTTGTTGCTGTTTCATTATGGCTGGACCCTCCTGACTGTGTGTCTTCTGCATTTTTTTTAAACATTTTTTTCGGATTGGGGACTGAACTCAGGGGTCTTACAGTGGGTTGCTAGGCAAGCGCCTACCACTCGAGCCAAATCTCAACCAGTTTCCTGCATTTTGACTCAGAAGTTGTAGGCTTTCTCTTAATTGGTCTCCATATACTGCAAAATGAAGCTTCTTTGGTAAGGAATGAGAACTATACTTATCTGTGAGTCTAAGGATAAGTATTTAGAATAGAGTTAGAAATTACACTAGTTTTAAAAAAGTGGCATAGCAGCTCACTAGCCATGTGGGGTTTCTTTTGGGTTGTGGTTGTTGTTGTTGTTGTTGTTGTCATAGTTGTTAATGTTTTTGTTTTGTTTTTAAAACAAGGTCTCACCATGTAGCCCTGGCAGGCCTGGAACTCACTATGTCCACTAGACTGGTCTCAAACACATGCAGATCTGCCTCCCTCTGCCTACCTAGTTCTGGGATTAATTGTTTGCCACTTCACTCCATCTATTTTGGGTCCTTTGGTTTCATCTGATGAGAGAAACCCTAGGGTTTTGATGATGCTGATATCTGTGTTTGCTGTTGTTTATAGGTGGCATGAATAGATCATGTGAGATGGTACTGATTATATTGTAGTACTCCTGCATTAGCCTCCTAGATGCTAGGTTTATAGATGGAGCTTCTATACCCAGCCCATACATCGATTTTTACTTGATATATGTGGCCTGAGCATTTGGTATGCTATCTAAAAACGTCCTGTTAGGGTAAATGCCCAGGAACTTTCTTCTTCTGATGTTCTTTTCTTTATTTAAAAGATCTATTTATTTATTATATATCCAGTGTTCTGCCCCCCACCCCTTGTATGTCAGAAGAGGTCACCAGATCTCATTTTAGATGGTTGGTGAGCTGGTGTGCCACTTGGTTAAATTAGTGTAATTTCTAACTCTATTTTTTAAAAGATCTATTTATTTACTATATATGCAGTGTTCTGCATATATATGCAGGTCAGAAGAGGGCACCGGATCTCATTACACATGGTTATAAGCCACCATGTGGTTGCTGGGATTTGAACTCAGGACCTCTGGAAGAGCAATCAGTGCTCTCAACCTCTACACTATCTCTCTAGCCCTCTCCTGATGTTCTTTTTTTTTAGGAGTTTTTATGATGGCTATTTTTAGTTCTCAACTTGACTACATCTAGAATGAACTAAAACCCAAGTGGCTGGGGTACACTTGTGAGATTTTCCTAAAAAAGCATCTGAAGGGAAGACTCACTTTAATCCAGATCTTTAAGGTAGGAAGACATCTTTAATTTGGGTACACTGGTAGACCATTTCTTTTTCCCTGCCCATTTTGTCCCTGAATTTCTTTTTAGGCAACACCAATTTGATCAAAAGTCTTGTAGGTGGGCTAATATCCCCATCCTCCAGTGGGTTTAATAAGACTAGTGTAGTTAACAAACTGAACTCCAAGGTTAAAGAAAAAATGTAATCTTAAAATCTCATAGGAAGGAATAGAAGCTTTGAGAGGATGGAAAGGGGAGGAGTTCAGGAGAAGAGTATGTTCAAAATGCATTATATGACATTTTCAAAGAATTAATAAAAATATTTTAAAAGCCTTGGAATTATTTTAATGTGTTTTCATATGATTTTTGTTGTTCATTATAATTTGATGAATCATGATATTGATTTGCATATATTAAAATAGCCTTGCTTGCCAGGGATAATTCTCACATGGCCTCAATTATATAATCTTATTGAAGTATCATAATATGTTACATGGGTGTTTTCCAGAAAAATTGCTACATAATTTTCTTTCTTTTAAAAATATTTTAAAATGTATTCCTTGGAAATTTTCATCATGTATCCCATATAACGTATTGATCTATTCACCCCTTCATTACCCTCTCTTATACCCCCTCTTCCTCACACAGACTCCATCCCAACACTTCCCTTGCCTACTTTTGTGTCTTCCTTCCTCATGGACCACTAAGTGTAATTAGGATTGCTTGAGTGAGCATGACAACACACCAGTGACTAACATCGAAGGAAAATGACTGTCCTTCTTCCACCAGCCATTAGCACAATTGCTCCTCAGTTAGGGATGCTGTCTCCTAATCCTCTTCCAGATCCATGGTGGAAGGTGAAAAGCATGAACAATGGTGGTAAGGTGACAACTAACCCCTTCCTGCCCCCTGGCCTTCCGCCACACTGAAATTCCAGAATCTACACTGGTGGCTCCAGCCTTGGCAGGACCAAGGGCTTCTCCCATCGATGCTCAACAAGACCATCCTCTGCTATATATGCAGCTGTAACCATGTAGTAGTTTAGTCCCTGGGTGCTCTGGTTGGTGAGTAGTGTTGTTCTTATGGGGACGCAAGACCCTTCAGCTCCTTCAATTCTTTCTCTAATTCCTCAAATGGGTACCCCATTCTCAGTTCAATGGTTTGTTGCTAGCATTCTTCCCTGTATTTGTCATGCTCTGGCTGAGCCTCTCATGAGACAGCTATATCAAGCTCCTGTCAACATGTACTTTTTGGCTTCCACAATAATGTCTAGCTTTGGTGGTTGTGTATATATGGGCTGGATCCCCAGATTGGGCAGGCTATAAATGGCCATTTCTTCAGTTTCTGCTCCAAGCGTTGTCTCTATATCCCCTCCTATGAGTATTTTTGTTTCCCCTTTTAAGGAGGACTGAAGCATCCGCTCTTCAGTCATCCTTGTTGAACTTCATGTAATCTGTGAATTGTATCTTGGGAAATTTGAGCTTTTGGCCTAATATCCACTTATCAGTGAGTCCATACCATGTGTGTTTTTCTGTAATTGGGTTACCTCACTCTGGATGATATTTTCTAGTTCCATCCATTTGCCAATGAATTTCATGAAGTCATTGTCTTTGATAGCTGAGTAGTAATCCATTTTGTAGATGTACTACATTTTCTGTATCCATTCCTCTATTGAAGGACATTAGAAAATTGTCCATTTCCTCCAGATTTTCCAGTTTTGTTGAATATAGGCTTTTGTAGTAGGATCTGATGATTTTTTGAATTTCCTCAGATTCTGTAGTTATGTCTCCCTTTTCATTTCTGTTTTTGTTAATTTGGAAACACTCTCTGTGACCTCTGGTTAGTCTGGCTAAGGGTTTATCTATCTTGTTGATTTTCTCAAAGAACCAGCTCCTTTTATTGATTCTTTGTAAAGGTCTTTTGTTTCTACTTGGTTGATTTCAGCTCTGAGTTTGATTACTTCCTGCCTTTTATTCCTCCTGGGTGCATTTGCTTCTTTCTGTTCTAGAGCTTTTAGGTGTGCTGTCAAGCTGCTAATGTATGCTCTCTCCAGTTTCTTTTTGGACACACTCAAGCTATGAGTTTTCCTCATATCACTGCTTTCATTGAGTCCCATAAGTTTGGGTATGTTGTGCCTTCATTTTTATTAAATTCTAAAAAGTCTTTAATCTCTATTTCTTCCTTGACTAAGTTATCATTGAGTAAAGCATTGTTCAACTTCCATGTGAATGTGCTCGTTCTATCATTATTGTTGTTATTGAAGACCAGCCTTAGTCTCTGGTGATCTGATAGGATGCATGGTATAATTTCAATCTTCTTGTATCTATTGAGGCCTGTTTTATGACAAATTTTTATGGTCAGTTTGTGAGAAGGTACCATGAGGTGCTGAGAAGAAGGTATATCCTTTTGTTTTAGGATGAAATATTCTATAAATATCTGTTAAATCCATTTGGTTCACAACTTCAGTTAGTTTTTCTATGTCACTAGTTTTTTTTCCATGATCTGTCCTTTGATAAGAGTGGGGTGTTGAAACCTCCCACTATTATTATGTGAGGAGGAGTGTGTGCTTTGAGCTTTAGTAAGGTTTCTTTTATGAATGTAGGTGCCCATGCATTTGGAGCATAGATATTCAAGATTGAGAGTTCATCTTAGTGGATGTTTTCCTTCAATTGAATATGCAGTGTCCTTCCTTATCTTTTTTGATACCTTTTGGTTGAAAGTCATTTTCATTCAATATTAGAGTTGCTACTCCAGCTTGTTTCTTCCCACCATTTGCTTGGACATTTGTTTTTCAGTCTTTTGTTCTGAGGTGTGTTTCATGTATGCAGCAAAATGCTGGATCCTCTTTACATATCCAGTCTGTTAGTCTATATCATTTTATTGGGGGAATTGAGTCCATTGATGTTAAGAGGTATTAAGGAATAGTGATTGTTATTTCTTGTTATTTTTGTTGTTAGAGGTGGAATTATATTTGTGTGGCTGTCATGGGTTTATTGCAAGATTACTTTCTTGCTTTTTCTATGGTGTAGTTTCCTTCTTTGTGTTGGAGTTTTCCATCTATTATCCTTTTTAGGGCTGGATTTGTGGATTTGATTTTGTCATGGACTATCTTGGTATCTCCATCTATGTTAATTGAGAGTTTTGCAGGATACAGTAACCTGGGCTGGCATTTGTGTTCTCTTAGGGTCTGTATGACATCTGTCCATGATCTTCTGGCTTTCATAGTCTCTGTTGAAAAGTCTGGTGTGATTCTGATAGGTCTGCCTGTATACATTACTTGACCTTTTTCCCTTCCTGTTTTAATATTGTTTCTTTGTTTTCTGCGTTTGTTGTTTTGACTATTATATGCTGGGAGGAATTTTCTTTCTGGTCCAATCTATTTGGAGTTCTTTAGGCTGTTTGTATGTTTATGGGCATCTCTTTCTTTAAGTTAGGGAGGTTTTTCCTCCAATTTTGTTGAAGATATCCACTGGTGCTTTAAGTTGAGAGTCTTCACTCCCTTCTATACCTATTATCCATACTTGATGTTCTCATTGTGTCCTCGTTTACCTGGATATTTTACGTTAGGTGCTTTTTTGCATTTTACATTATCTTTGATGGTTTTGTAGATGTTTTCTATGGTCTCTTATGCCCCTAAGATTCTCTCTTCTATCTCTTGTATTCTTTTGGTGATGCTTGTGTCTATGACTCCTGATCTCTTTCCTAGGATTTCTAGCTCCAGGGTTGTCTCCCTTTGTGCTTTCTTTATTGTCTCTATTTCCATTTTTAAATCCTGGATGGTTTTGTTCAATTCCTTCACCTGTTTGCTGGAATTCTTTTTGTGTTTCCTCTTTAAGGGCTTCTACTTGTTTACCTGTGTTGGTCTGTCTTCTTAATGTTCTCTATCATCATCATGAGATGTGATTTTAAATCTAAATTTTGCTTTTCTGGTGTGTGTGAATATCCAGTATTTGCTTTGGTGGGAGAACTGGGTTCTGATGATGCCTTGGTTTCTATTGCTTAGGTCCCTGTACTTGCCTCTCGCCATCAGGTTGTCTCTAGTGTTAGCTTGTCTTGTTGTCTCTGACAATGAATGGCTTGACCCTCCTGTAAGCCTGTGTGTCAGCACTCCTGTAGATCTGTTTTCTTTTCAGCAGAGAGCTGCTCCTTAGATTGATTGTGTGTTCTGAAGCCTCCTGGCAGGTGGCTTGGAGCAGATTTGCTCTAACCTCTGCTCTCAGGTGTGCCAGCACTCCAGGGGACTGACTTTAGGCTCTTGGTGCAGACAGAAAGCAACCAGAGCTCCCAGGGACTAAACCACTACCCAAAGACTACAGATGGAGAAACTCATGGCTCCAGTTGCATATGTAGCAGAGGCTGGCCAAATGGTCTCCAATGGGAGGGAAGCCCTTGGTCACTGCCAAGGCTGGACCCCCCTAGTGTATAGCGGAATGTCAGGGCAGGAGGTGGGAAGGGGGTGGTTGGGAAGGGGGGAAGACCTCAAGAAGAAGGGGAGGGGATGGGATAGGGGGCTTATGGATGGGAAACCAGGAAAGGGAATGACATTTGAAATGTAAATAAAACATATCCAAATTAAAAAAAAAGAATTTGGATGTTTCAGTGTTTATTATATAAATATTTAATATCTGTGGATATTTGTCACATTATTAACACGTTAGGACTTTATCTTGTTCAACTAACTTTTCTCAGAAGGATACTTTGTTTAGATAAAATACTGGTTATTCCTACTATTTTTCAGCTCCCACTTGTTTCACCTACTTGTTTTCCTTTGATATCCAGTTGGTATTTGTTTGTTAATTAAGTCTGTCTCGGGCAGACAAACATTTGGCATTTTTTTAGCCACTAAACTAGTTTGTATTTTTCAATTTGAAACTTGAGACCATTTACATATATTACCTTTTTCAGAGGTGTTTACTGATTCCTGAAATTTTGATGGCTGTTTTTCTGATTGGTTAGAACACATTTTGTTCTTTTCTTAACTCCTTATGCATGTTAGCAGCTTGTTGGCTTGATGAGTTGAAAATAATTCTTTCCTAGCTCTCCTTAGTTTCTTCCTTTCGTTCATTGAGTAACACCGAGAGGTTCTATTTTAGTTATATCTGGTAGAGGTTTTAAATGATTCAAGTTTTCTATGTCCAGTTGTTTTCCTGGATTTGGAGAATTTGATTCTGCAATATCATTATGTAGATATTCTTTGCTTTAGTTAGAAACTCAGCTCCTTCTACTCTGTGGTTCTTCGCTTTAGTTTGCTGAGCACATCAAGAGTTAATGAAAGTTGTGTTCATACTTGATTTTTTTCTTCATTACTATCTAAATAAAGTCTATCCTTGACCTTGTCTCCAATCTCTATTTACAAGTCTGTTGGGGATGCATCCTACTATTGTTTGATTGAAATATCCATTTCCAACATTTCTATTACTTTGCTTCTTTTTTATCCCCATGCGAAATAAATATTCATAGGATTATAAACCAAAATGAAACATTTTTATATGTATAAAAACAAAAGGAAGCAAACAAAGATTCTGAATATTGATTTTGTTGTAACAGATAATGAATAGAATCATATTAAGACTACAAATTTTCTTTTACATTCTGTGGTCAAAGGTTATAATAATCACTTTAGTTATGAAGACCTCTGCTTATACTGTTCTGTGCTGCTACCAAAAATGTTCACGCACTGGCTAATCTTTAGCCATTTGAAAATTCACACACAGTATGTATTGAATTTGTCTCCTAATGTCTCCACTCTGTCTTCTATCATTTTAGTGGCCTGAGTTTGATTGGATAATATCACAGACAGGGCTCCCTGATTGTGTCAAAATACACACACACACACACACACACACACACACACACACACACACAGAGAGAGAGAGAGAGACACACACAGAGAGAGACACAGAGAGACAGAGACAGAGACAGAGACACAGAGAGAGACAAAGACAGAGAAAAGAGAAATAAGTAACATTCTTTATGGATAATGTGATGGTTTCAATATGCTTGACCCAGGGAATGTCACTATAAGGAGGTGAGGTCTTGTTAGAGTAGGTGTGTCACTATGGGGTTGAGCTTTAAGAAACTCATTCTAGCTCCCTGGAAGTCAGTCTTCTACTCTCTGCCTTTGGATGGAGATTTAGAACTCTCACCTTCTCTTGCACTATTTCTGCCTGGATGCCACCATGTTCCCATGTTGATGATAATGGACTGAACCTCTAAACCTGTACAAGGGTGGTTATAAGATTATACACCTGGAGATGTCATAACTATCTTAGTCTCTCTAAGTGACTAAACAAATAGAGATTCTTCTTCCTACCTACATGTTTTTCTTTAAAAGATTTTTTTATACACTACATTCTGATAATAGTTTCTTCTTCCCCAACTCCATGATCCTTCTCCTTCTTCTTCACTCCTCCCTAAATCTTTAGCTTTCTTTTATATCATTAGACAAATAAGCAGGCATCTAAAAATAATGAAATAAAATAAAAGTAAAGAAATCAGAAGAGGACAAACCAAAATAGAAATGAACCAAGGGAAAAGGATAAGGTATTTATATGGATGCTGAGACACATGTGTTCTCTCTCACACAGAGAAAATCCATAAGAACAAACTGAGAAAGCATATTATATAAGCAAAAGATATGTAAGATTAAAACAAAAAAACCAAACAAAGCATCATAAAAATACCACTCCAAAACCACTACGATATTGTTTTATGTTGTCCTTCTACTCCTGGGCATGAGGTCTGCCCTTAAGTGTCAGTTGTTTACCCAGCGAGGCACCAGTGGAGAAAACTAATACTTCATTTAAGGGTTGTTATCAACTGGAGGTAGATTCTGGTTTAGGTCTGGAGTTTGTTTCCACTCCCCCTCTCAGTACTGGGACCCCATCTGCCTTAGACCTGTGCATGCTACCATGGTCTCTGTGATTTATATGGCCATCAGTCCTATTGTGTCAGGAGGACACTATTTCCTCAGTGTCTTCCATCTCCACTGGCTTTTCCAATCTTTGTGCCTTCCTTTCCACAGAGTTCACAGAGCCCTAGGAGGGGATTTGATATAGGCATCCTATTTAGGACTCAATGAATGTTCCAATGTCTCTCACTCTCTGTACATTGTTCAGTTGTGGGTCTCTGTATTTGTTTCCATCTACTGCAGTTGGAAGCTTCTCTGATGATTGCTGAACAAGGCACGGATCTATGAGTATATCACAGTGTTGCTAAGAGGCATTTTATTGTTCTATTCCTTTAGCAGAACAGTAGTATTTGGGCTTTCCCTCAGCCCATGGCCTATCAACTCTCAGGGTCATAGTAACTACCTGAGCATTGTAGAGCATGGGTTTCATCTCATGGAGTGGGCCTTAATTCCAATCAGTTGTTGGTTATTCACAGAAACTTTGTGTCACCATTGTACCAGTGTATGTTGCAGACAGGTTACCATTGTAGAGTTTGGAACTTACAGCTGGGTTGGTATTATTTTTTTCTTTCTCATAGTGTGCTGACTGCTTCCAACACCATGAACTCTAGTTAATAGGGATAAAGGCTCTAGGTAGGCAATTCCCTTCTCTCTTCAGTCAGTTGTATAGGTATTGTCTTCAGCAATGGGCCTTACCATCAGTTTGTGGAGGGACTAATGGGAGAAGGAAAGGAAGGGAAAATACAATAATTATGGGTGGATGGGGGAGGGAAGTAGGGGTAAGAGAGGAAATATAGAATGGGACAGCTCAAAGTAAAGATCACCTGCCGGGTCATATGGAAACCTAAGATAGTAGCTTCTTAAAATATATACATATTTGAAAGTCATATAATTGGAATCTTCAAATAAAGGGGGAAATAAAGCACCAACTAGACATCTGTAGCCACCAAATGGAACCTCCAGTACCCAGAATGGGTTGCATGAAAATGCTGGCCAAAGTGAAACCCCATGGACGCCCCCTAACAACCCAGGCTATTGCCCAGTTTATTGGCTGCTCTCCTTATCTACTCTTATGAAAACAGTGGCCACTGCGTCTGAGACACCGCACCTGAATGGACCGACCGGATAAACAGTTCTCTGCACCCAAATCCCGTGGGAGGGAGAGCTAAACCTTCAGAGAGGCAGACACGCCTGGGAAACCAGAAGAGACTGCACGCTGCACACAGTACTGATCCCAGAGGAAAACACCAAAAGATATCTGGAACCCTGGTGCACGGAACCTCCCGGAAGGGGCGGCGCAGATCTTCCTGGTTGCTGCCACTGCGGAGAGCCCGTGGGCAGCACCCCTCGAGCGAACTTGAGCCTCGGGTCCACAGGTAAGACCAACTTTTCTGCTGCAAGTGACCTGCCTGGTGAACTCAAGACACAGGTCCACAGGAACAGCTGAAGACCTGTAGAGAGGAAAAACTACACACCCGAAAGCAGAACACTCTGTCCCCATAACTGGCAGAAAGAAAACAGGAAAACAGGTCTACAGCACTCCTGACACACAGGCTTATAGGACAGTTTAGCCACTGTCAGAAATAGCAGAACAAAGTAACACTAGAGATAATCTGATGGCGAGAGGCAAGTGCAGGAACCCAAGCAACAGAAACCAAGACTACCTGGCACCATCGGAGCCCAATTCTCCCATCAAAACAAACATGGAATATCCAAACACACCAGAAAAGCAAGATCTAGATTCAAAATCATATTTGACCATGATGCTGGAGGACTTCAAGAAAGACGTGAAGAAATCCCTTAGAGAACAAGTAGAAGCCTACAGAGAGGAATCGTAAAAATGCCTGAAAGAATTCAGGAAAACATAAATAAACAAGTAGAAGCCCATAGAGAGGAGACACAAAAAATCCTGAAAGAATTCCAGGAAAACATAAATAAACAAGTAGAAGCCCATAGGAGGAGACACAAAAATCCTGAAAGAATTCCAGGAAAACACAATCAAACAGTTGAAGGAATTAAAATGGAAATAGAAGCAATCAAGAAAGAACACATGGAAACAACCCTGGATATAGAAAACCAAAAAGAAGAGACAAGGAGCTGTAGATACAAACTTCACCAACAGAATACAAAGAGATGGAAGAGAGAATCTCAGGAGCAGAAGATTCCATAGAAATCATTGACTCAACTGTCAAAGATAATGTAAAGCGGAAAAAGCTACTGGTCCAAAACATACAGGAAATCCAGGACTCAATGAGAAGATCAAACCTAAGGATAATAGGTATAGAAGAGAGTGAAGACTCCAGCTCAAAAGGACCAGTAAATATCTTCAACAAAATCATAGAAGAAAACTTCCCTAACCTAAAAAAAAAGAGATACCCATAGGCATACAAGAAGCCTACAGAACTCCAAATAGATTGTACCAGAAAAGAAACACCTCCCGTCACATAATAGTCAAAACACCAAACGCACAAAATAAAGAATATTAAAAGCAGTAAGGGAAAAAGGCCAAGTAACATATAAAGGCAGACCTATCAGAATCACACCAGACTTTTCGCCAGAAACTATGAAGGCCAGAAGATCCTGGACTGATGTCATACAGACCCTAAGAGAACACAAATGCCAGCCCAGGTTACTGTATCCTGCAAAACTCTCAATCAACATAGATGGAGAAACCAAGATATTCCATGACAAAACCAAATTTACACAATATCTTTCTACAAATCCAGCACTACAAAGGATAATAAATGGTAAAGCCCAACATAAGGAGGCAAGCTATACCCTAGAAGAGGCAAGAAACTAATCGTCTTGGCAACAAAACAAAGAGAAGAAAAGCACACAAGCACAACCTCACATCCAAATATGAATATAACAGGAAGCAATAATCACTATTCCTTAATATCTCTCAACATCAATGGCCTCAACTCCCCAATAAAAAGACATAGATTAAGAAACTGGATACGCAACGAGGACCCTGCATTCTGCTGCCTACAGGAAACACATCTCAGAGACAAAGACAGACACTACCTAAGAGTGAAAGGCTGGGAAACAACTTTCCAAGCAAATGGTCGGAAGAAGCAAGCTGGAGTAGCCATTCTAATATCAAATAAAATCAATTTTCAACTAAAAGTCATCAAAAAAGATAAAGAAGGACACTTCATATTCATCAAAGGAAAAATCCACCAAGATGAACTCTCAATCCTAAATATCTATGCCCCAAATACAAGGGCACCTACATACGTAAAAGAAACCTTACTAAAGCTCAAAACACATTGCACCTCACACAATAATAGTAGGAGATTTCAACACCCCACTCTCATCAATGGACAGATCATGGAAACAGAAATTAAACAGAGATGTAGACAGACTAAGAGAAGTCATGAGCCAAATGGACTTAACGGATATTTATAGAACGTTCTACCCTAAAGAAAAAAAGGATATACCTTCTTCTCAGCTCCTCATGGTACTTTCTCCAAAATTGACCATATAATTGGTCAAAAACAGGCCTCAACAGGTACAGAAAGATAGAAATAATCCCATGCGTGCTATCGGACCACCACGGCCTAAAACTGGTCTTCAATAACAATAAGGGAAGAATGCCCACATATACGTGGAAATTGAACAATGCTCTACTCAATGATAACCTGGTCAAGGAAGAAATAAAGAAAGAAATTAAAGACTTTTTAGAATTTAATGAAAATGAAGGTACAACATACCCAAACTTATGGGACACAATGAAAGCTGTGCTAAGAGGAAAACTCATAGTGCTGAGTGCCTGCAGAAAGAAACAGGAAAGAGCATATGTCAGCAGCTTGACAGCACACCTAAAAGCTCTAGAACAAAAAGAAGCAAATACACCCAGGAGGAGTAGAAGGCAGGAAATAATCAAACTCAGAGCCGAAATCAACCAAGTAGAAACAAAAAGGACCATAGAAAGAATCAACAGAACCAAAAGTTGGTTCTTTGAGAAAATCAACAAGATAGATAAACCCTTAGCCAGACTAACGAGAGGACACAGAGAGTGTGTCCAAATTAACAAAATCAGAAATGAAAAGGGAGACATAACTACAGATTCAGAGGAAATTCAAAAAATCATCAGATCTTACTATAAAAGCCTATATTCAACAAAACTTGAAAATCTGCAGGAAATGGACAATTTCCTAGACAGATACCAGGTACCGAAGTTAAATCAGGAACAGATAAACCAGTTAAACAACCCCATAACTCCTAAGGAAATAGAAGAAGTCATTAAGGTCTCCCAACCAAAAGAGCCCAGGTCCAGACGGGTTTAGTGCAGAATTCTATCAGACCTTCATAGAAGACCTCGCACCAATATTATCCAAACTATTCCACAAAATTGAAACAGATGGAGCACTACCGAATTCCTTCTATGAAGCCACAATTACTCTTATACCTAAACCACACAAAGACCCAACAAAGAAAGAGAACTTCAGACCAATTTCCCTTATGAATATCGATGCAAAAATACTCAATAAAATTCTGGCAAACCGAATCAAAGAGCACATCAAAACAATCATCCACCATGATCAAGTAGGCTTCATCCCAGGCATGCAGGGATGGTTTAATATACGGAAAACCATCAACGTGATCCATTATATAAACAAACTGAAAGAGCAAAACCACATGATCATTTCATTAGATGCTGAGAAAGCATTTGACAAAATTCAACACCCCTTCATGATAAAAGTCCTGGAAAGAATAGGAATTCAAGGCCCATACCTAAACATAGTAAAAGCCATATACAGCAAACCAGTTGCTAACATTAAACTAAATGGAGAGAAACTTGAAGCAATCCCACTAAAATCAGGGACTAGACAAGGCTGCCCACTCTCTCCCTACTTATTCAATATAGTTCTTGAAGTTCTAGCCAGAGCAATCAGACAACAAAAGGAGGTCAAGGGATACAGATCGGAAAAGAAGAAGTCAAAATATCACTATTTGCAGATGATATGATAGTATATTTAAGTGATCCCAAAAGTTCCACCAGAGAACTACTAAAGCTGATAAACAACTTCAGCAAAGTGGCTGGGTATAAAATTAACTCAAATAAATCAGTAGCCTTCCTCTACACAAAAGAGAAACAGGCCGAGAAAGAAATTAGGGAAATGACACCCTTCATAATAGATCCAAATAATATAAAGTACCTCGGTGTGACTTTAACCAAGCAAGGGAAAGATCTGTACAATAAGAACTTCAAGACTCTGAAGAAAGAAATTGAAGAAGATCTCAGAAGATGGAAAGATCTCCCATGCTCATGGATTGGCAGGATTAATATAGTAAAAATGGCCATTCTACCAAAAGCGATCTACAGATTCAATGCAATCCCCATCAAAATACCAATCCAATTCTTCAAAGAGTTAGACAGAAAAATTTGAAAATTCATCTGGAATAACAAAAAACCCAGGATAGCTAAAACTATCCTCAACAATAAAAGGACTTCAGGGGGAATCACTATCCCAGAACTCAAGCAGTATTACAGAGCAATAGTGATAAAAACTGCATGGTATTGGTACAGAGACAGACAGATAGACCAATGGAACAGAATTGAAGACCCAGAAATGAACCCACACACCTATGGGCACTTGATTTTTGACAAAGGAGCCCAAACCATCCAATGGAAAAAAGATAGCATTTTCAGCAAATGGTGCTGGTTCAACTGGAGGTCAACATGTAGAAGAATGCAGATCGATCCATGCTTATCACCCTGTACAAAGCTTAAGTCCAAGTGGATCAAGGACCTCCACATCAAACCAGATACACTCAAACTAATAGAAAAAAAACTAGGGAAGCATTTGGAACACATGGGCACTGGAAAAAATTTCCTGAACAAAAGACCAATGGCTTATGCTCTACGATCAAGAATCGACAAATGGGATCTCATAAAACTGCAAAGCTTCTGTAAGGCAAAGGACACTGTGGTTAGGACAAACGGCAACCAACAGATTGGGAAAAGATCTTTACCAATCCTACAACAGATAGAGGTTTATATCCAAAATATACAAAGAACTCAAGAAGTTAGACCGCAGGGGAGACAAATAACCCTATTAAAAAATGGGGTTCAGAGCTAAACAAAGAATTCACAGCTGAGGAATACGAATGGCCGAGAAACACCTAAAGAAATGTTCAACATCGTTAGTCATAAGGGAAATGCAAATCAAAACAACCCTGAGATTTCACCTCACACCAGTGAGAATGGCTAAGATCAAAAACTCAGGTGACAGCAAATGCTGGCGAGGATGTGGAGAAAGGGAACACTCCTCCATTGTTGGTGGGGTTGCAGACTGCTACAACCATTCTGGAAATCAGTCTGGAGGTTCCTCAGAAAATTGGACATTGAACTGCCTGAGGATCCAGCTATACCTCTCCTGGGCATATGCCCAAAAGATGCCCCAACATATAAAAAGGACACTTGCTCCACTATGTTCATCGCAGCCTTATTTATAATAGCCAGAAGCTGGAAAGAACCCAGATGCCCTTCAACAGAGGAATGGATACAGAAAATGTGGTACATCTACACAATGGAATATTACTCAGCTATCAAAAACAATGACTTTATGAAATTGAGGGCAAATGGTTGGAACTGGAAAATATCATCCTGAGTGAGCTAACCCAATCACAGAAAGACATACATGGTATGTACTCATTGATAAGTGGCTATTAGCCCAAATGCTTGAATTACCCTAGATGCCTAGAACAAATGAAACTCAAGACGGATGATCAAAATGTGAATGCAGATCGCTCCTGAGAGACACAGCCAGAATACAGCAAATACAGAGGCGTATGCCAGCAGGAAACCACTGAACTGAGAACAGGACCCCCGTTGAAGGAATCAGAGAAAGGACTGGAAGAGCTTGAAGGAGCTCGAGACCCCATATGTACAGCAATGCCAACCAACCAGAGCTTCCAGGGACTAAGCCACTACCCAAAGACTATACATGGACTGACCCTGGACTCTGACCTCATAGGTAGCAATGAATATCCTAGTAAGAGCACCAGTGGAAGGGGAAGCCCTGGGTCCTGCTAAGACTGAACCCCAGTGAACTAGACTGTTGGGGAGAGGGCAGCAATGGGGGAGGGTTGGGAGGGAACACCCATAAGGAAGGGAGGGGGGGGGATGTTTGCCGAAACCGGAAAGGAATAACACTAAAATGTATATAAGAAATACTCAAGTTAATAATAATAAAAATATATATATAAAAAAATAAATAAAAATAAAAAGCGGTCCAAAAAAAAAAGAAAAAAGAAAACAGTGACTTCTAATTTTCTTTGAAAATTTAAAATATGAATAAAAATAATTTTCATTATGTTTCTCAAAATGTCCACTTTTTAAAAATATTTTAAACTGAGTTTTTTAAAAAATTAATTTCTGTTTTATTTCTTGTATTCTTTATTTCATATTTTGAGTCATGAGTCTTACTTGAGATATTTCACATTGTCCAGAGTTTCCTTCATTTAGTTTAGTTTGAAATATTAGTTTTTAATTTTTATGTTCCGTGGTGACATTTTACTGCAGTACTTTGTGTTCTATGAAATATTTTCTCTTTCCTCCCTCCCTCCCCACCCTTTGTTAGAGACAGAGTGAGGCTTTGCCCTGGAATTCATCATATAGTCTAGGCTGGCCTCAGGATTTCAATTATGCTTCTTTCCTCTGGGGTTATGGTCACATACCACCAATCTACTCTTTGTTTTGTGGTTTTGAATGGGATTTTACCACATTATTTTTCTTTTGATGATTTACACATCTTTATTTTTCTGAGTAAGAAGGGTGGGTCAGAGGAGATTTTCTAGTTATGTCTGTGGAGTGTCTTCTATTTTTTTCTTTCAAAGGGATAATTGTTTTAAGGATGGTTTTTTAATTCTTTTAGAGAGTTTTATTTTTTTAATTGCACTTTTTATTTACTTTTTAAATGGTATCCCCTTTCCCGGTTTCCCATCCATTAACCCCCTATCCCATCCACCCTCCCCCTGCTTCTATGCGGGTGTTCCCCCCAACTCACTCCCACCTTCCCACCCTGACATTCCCCTACTCTGGGGCATTGAGCCTTCACAGGACCAAGGGCCTTGCCTATGATGCCCTATAGGCCATCCTCTGCTACATTTGTGGCTAGAACCATGGGTCCATCCCTGTGTTCTCTTGGGATGGTGGTTTCTATTCGATCTCCTATTTCTGTTCCCTAACTAGATTTTTATATGTAGTCTTCTAAGTCTTGCTGAACTTAGAGATTCTACATTCCTTTGAAAAAAAATCTGCTCATTTGTGCAACTTTGCTTAATATCAGGAATTGTTCCAGAAAGGAGTTTCAGATGGTTACTTTCATAAGGTCATAAGGCACAGAATGTTCCAACCCTCCAACCTCCTTTGGATCCCTTTATTCTCTGCAAATTGGAAGCATTCCCATTCTCAGCTGCTACTCTCAAATCGATCTAATGATATTTCCAGTGAACAAATATTAGCTGTAGTTCTGAGGGTATTTCATGCTTTGTACCTTTCCCCCTCGTGCTTAGGCCTTGTGCATCTGTGTACCTGTTATGAAGGAATGGTCTTTGTCTTCAGCTTATACTCGGGATTCATAAAATGAGTGTTTTCAGCCTTGTTTCAGATCTTTTATGTGATTTAGTCTGTTTACATTCCTAATCAGTCTGGTGTTTTATGGAATTGTTATGTGTGTGCTCTTAAGGATTAAATCCGTGGCCTTGCACATGCTAGAAAAACACTATCACGGAGTGACATATGCAGATGTTGGTTTTCTCAGATGCAGTCTTGTGTGTAGGTGCATGCTATGTGGTTGGCCCCATGGCCTCAAATTATCAATATTTCTGCCTCACTCTCTCATAAAATACAATTTAAATCAATAGATGCACTGCTTCCAATGTGGTTTTCTTTCTCTGGATGATTGGGACCCTCTGAAACCAAACATAATAGCTTCCTATTATGTTATTCTTTCTATTCTATAAAGAATATCATAACGTTTTAATACAGGTAGCATTGAGTCTTCAAAATTCTTTAAGTAATATAGATATTTTAACAATATTAATTCTTCAAACCAACAACACAGGGACTTTTTATGTCTTCTTTGCTATTATTTATCAATAGTTTATGGTTTTTCAGTGCTTCCCAATCATAGTAAATATATTTGTTATATTTATTATTTGGGGGATAGTATATAAATGGGACTTATTTCTTTTGTTCTTCATTTGTGTTTAGAAAGTAACTATATCAGAGTTTGTAAAAGATTAAATAACAGTGTATATGTAAATAGTGAACAGAGTGTTTGGTCCTAGTAACAACTTCATAACAATGTATATTACCATAAATGTCATTTGAGATACAGCACATTGCCAAAATAATGTAGTGAAGGCACAAAGGTGGAGTACAGTGAAATAAGTACAAACATAAAACTATTGAAACAATAGATGTTTAATTCTGTAATGCCCCCCATCCCATCCCCTTCTCCTCTGGTGGGTGGGGGCCCTCTGGTATCCCCAACTCTGGTACTTCAACTCTCTGTGAGGCTAGGCACTTCCTCTCCCACTGAGTCAGATTACAGGCAGCCCAGCTAGAAGAATGTATCCCATGAACAAGCAACACGCTTTGAGGATGTCCCCCCACTCAGTTGTTTTGGGACCTACATAAAGGCTAAACTGCACATCTGCTACATGGGGGTGACCAGGAAGGGGGCTGTGAGTGGAATGTAAAGTGAATAAAAAATAAAAAAATAAGGGACAGCACATGCTTGTCCTCTATTGTTAGTGGGATTGCAAACTGGTACAACCACCATGGAAATGAATGTGGCAGTTCCTCAGAAAATTGGAAATAGTTCTACCTGAAGATCCAAGTATACCACTCCTGGGCATATAGGCAAAAGATTCCCTACCATACCACAAGGACACATGCCTCACTATGTTCATAGCAGCTTTATTCATAATAACCAGACACCGGAAGCAGTCCAGATGTTTGGCCATTCCTTCAGTCTCTGATCCATCTTTGTCCTTGCCTTTCTTGTTGGCCAGGGACCAATTTGGGGTTTAAAGGTTTGTGGGTGGGTTTTGTCTGTCCCTCCCACTGGGGTCCTACCTGCTAGGAACCACTCTGGGTTCCATATTCCCCCTTTCGGGGTCTCAGGTAAGGTCACCCTCATAGACTTCTGGGACCCCTACCATTCATTATGGAGAGAACCTTAGAGGTCCAGAAGAAGGAATAGAAATCAGTTCCTGGCCAGAGTACAGGGGTGTCTGGAGGATGTGGGTTTTCTTTTTAACTTAAAAATATTTGAATATGAATTTCATGTCAGATGAATAGCTAGAAAATATTTTATTTCATTGGTTATAGCACCTCTTCATTCTGGTTTGCTTTGCTGTGTAAACTCTATTTACTACCATTTTTTTCAATTGTATGGAAATCAGGGAAAGTGTTAGGTATCTTCGTTACAGTTTGTAATGGTTGTTGTGAAACACCATGACCAAGAGCAATTTTGGGGGAAAAGCATTTATTTCGGTTACATTGCTATATCCCAGTCAGTCATCTGAAGTATTTAGAGTGGGAACTTGAAAACAGGAGCTGATAGAGAGGCCATGATGGGTTTTTGCTTACTGGTTTGCTCCTCATGGCTCGCTTTGTTATAGAACCCAGGACCACTGGCCCAGGAATGGCCCTACCCACAGTGGGCAGAGCTCTCCCCCGTCAATCAATCATAAATTAAGAAAATACCCCATAGGCTTGCCTATAGGCTGATTTTATGGAGGCATTTTCTCAATTGGGATTCCCTCCTCTCAGATAACTCATGCTTGTATCAACCTGACAGAAAACTAGCCAGCTGATTGGGATTGGAGGTTTTCTTTTAAAAAGCAATGTGTATAACTTGTACAACAATCTGTTTTGACCTCATCTCCAATTCTCTTGGTTGATTCTACTATCAAATAGTATCTTTTCTACTGCCATGTTGTTTTGTAATCTAGAGAGAACACGTTTACTACTTCTGCTAGTCAGCAAGGCTTCGTATGTCTTCTTGAGTTTTAACGTCCCTCTGGAAGAACAAAGTTTGGACACATTTACCACTTTCACTTCCGTTTTGTTGATCAGATGGTCAGTGCGAGGGGTTTGGGATCCAGCTCCTTGGAATAGCTCTGCTTTCCTGCTCATGGGTAAAATGTAATAGAGAAACTGGAATTTACTTAGACAAACTAATTTGTTGTATCACCTACCCCCTCCAGGCTCCTGAAAGCACTGAGCTCCACTTCTTCCTAAACCCATCCAACCCTGCTACCCCAAACACCAGCTCCAAGCTCTGGAGAAGGCAAGTAACAAAATTGTTTTGAGTCAAGAGGATATAGCAGTCTTCAGTCTCTCTGCTCCTTCTCTGGTTTGGTTTGGGGGGGTTGTTGTTGTTTTCTTGTTTTAAAGCCCAGGCCTCATGTCATCAACTTTTTGATGAGTCCTTTACCTCTTGAAGTGGAAGTCATATGTGATCTAATTCTAAAATGAAGGAAACATGAAAGTGTATTATAGATAAAAACGTCTGGCAGTCCTCCCTATAAGTATAATAACCATAAAAAAGAAACAGCCAATTACACATAAGCATAGAAACCAAACATGAGCAAAGACAGAAACCACATTGCAGTCAGCTGTGCTTCTAAAGCATTCTCAGGTATCAGCTGAGGAATAATATGAGCAACTGAATGTTATCCCTCACTCCATCTTGAGAACCTCTTAATTTTAATAATACATCCCAAAAGTGGTAACATCCTTGAGGCTAAAAAGTGGATGTCTCATATCAAAAGGGATGAATTACATAGTTCCTTTCAAAGGGGAGGGCCTGTAGGACTCTTGGAAATCTCCTATTTTATGTATACTTTCAGAGGCTACAGAAAGAGCTAGAGCAGTCTCATGTCTAAAACAGGATAGATGGAAAAGTATGAATGGGCATGGGAAGAGAAGAAAGAATCAAGCGGAAAAGTGCCCCTTATTCCTCTCCATCTAGTTTATGTCTCTGACTGGCTGAGAGTCACAGATTCTGATGAAGCTATTCAAACTACTGTCTAGACCACCTTGGTAGATTATACTTCATTTTCCAACATAAATAATGTATAAATTTACTGGGATTGCTAGTTAACCTTTCCTAGGCCCAAGGCAAATGTATTGACCTCCTTCTATGGCCTCTGTATAGGGAGAATTCCTTTGATTTTTCTAAATCTATTTTTTAATCATAAAGATTCTTTTTCCATATATAAGCCTCAAGGTGTCCCTCAACTACCTTACAATTTCATTAACAAGAATAGTTTTATTAAAATTGTTTACTTTTCACTTTATTTGTACAGGTATGTTGTCTTTACTGCTTGTTTGTCTGGTGCCTGTGGAGGTCAGGAGAGACCATTGCATTTTCTGGAACTGGGGGCTGGGGACAAATTTTGAGCTGCCATATGGGTGGTGGGAATTGAAACTGAATCGTTTGGAAGAACTGCCAGTGCTCTTAGCTGCTGAGCAATCTCTGCAGCCCCAAGAGTAACTTCTATTGATGAGAAAATAAGTGTGCCAATGTATTAAAAATAATCTTTAGCTTCAGATTAACCCATTGAATGAGAAAACCTCTAAAATCCTCTAAACCACCTATTAAACTACTGCCAGAGCAGATAAAGCATACTCCTCTTACATCTGCACTTGATTCTCTGTGTGTGTGTGTACACCTTTTATTTAATACAAGCAAACTTGGTTTCATACTGCCTTAACAATCTTTTATTCCCTTGCAGCGCAAGTGTCAATCACAGCAACACCTGAATAGAGACCTCTAGGAGGAATTTCTCAGGCTACACAACCAGCACCTTTGGGCTTTATATCCCGCTGACATAGGTAATGTTCTTCAGCAGCAACACCAGCACAAAACTGTTCATACTCATGAAGCATTAACTTTTCCACATGTCCTCACACATGTATGCATGATTTTCCTTCATTCGCTGTTTTTTTTTTTCTTTCATGGTGATTTAATTTTTTTTATTGGATGCATTTCTTTATTTACATTTCAAATGTTATTCCCTTTCCCGGTTTCCTGTCCATAAGCCCCCATCCCTTCCCCCTCCCCCATCCACCCCCCCACAACATTTCCCTACACTGGGGGAGTGGTTTAATTTTTATTTATCCAGTGACTAATGATGTGAATACCTTTTAGCTTACAAATATTATCATTTGTTATCTTGTTTGGATAAATGTCTGTTAGTTCTTTGCTCGCATTCATTTTTGTATTATGAGCCATTTTGTTGTTAATATAATATTTTGTAGCTTTTTCCTATGTACAATTTGTAATTGTTTCCCCCATTCTGGGAGTTAACTTTCTGCTCTTTTGACACGCTTTTGAAGAAAAATATTTATTTTTCATAGTGTTTACAACTGCTCTCTTGTCTTGGTTAGTAATATTTAACACTATTTTTACCATTAAATCAATGGGAAGGTTGTCATTGTAGCATCCAAGGTCAACATATTGTTAAGACAATTGATGAGTTTTCCTCCCAGATGCCTTCATAGGAACTGCTGCCATTATGAAAGTTAGCCAACAGGAAGGAAGCTTATAGCTCAGATCCCACATAATTACTTTATGACCTCCATTCGTATTTGTGGTGTCTTCAGCTATAGAGTCTTACCATAAAGTTCTAGGGAACAACAAATAATCTATTTCAATGTCAGTATTCTATATTTTTCTAGAGTTTTGTGAGATTTTCCTAGGCAATGGACCATAAGGTGGTATCTGATACTGGTATTGATAGGTTCATTTAATAACCAATGGTTTCTGGGATCAGCAATGTCTTACCACACAGAATAATCTTGCTTAAACTTTTGTTAATTGCATGTTTGGGTTAGCTTACAGGGTAACAGGATTCCATATGACTTCTGCGTATTTTTGTTAGGTCTCCACCCACTCTCTCCTGTACTCCCACCCCATTTTCATTTAAATCTTCTTGCTCCAGCAGTACCTCTCTACTTTCTTATCTCATTCTCTTTTTCCTTGTCTTTCCTTTGTTGTTCTTCATGTATATTATTTATAATGAGCAAACCTATTCATTATTCCATACTTTGTACTAAAGGTCATAAATACTTTTCTCAGGAAAATTGTGTAGAGTATCTAGCATTTTCTTTTTCTTGGGTATTCTATCCTATTTGATTTCAGATGGCCTCAGCTGCAATAACTTCCCACTTGCAAGTTTATCAAAAACAACTAACTTAGAATGTAAGCACCAAGTTTGATGTGGGTGCTTTTGTGGCCCTGAGATTGTGATCTTTTGTATAAATATTTCTTAGATTTATTCCTGGTAACCTGTCATAATCTTATATGTGGATTATAATGACTGATTTATAATATTGGGTTTTTTGTGCCTAAATCATAGCCTTGATACTTTGCCTTATACTTTATAGTCTTCTATCCATTGTCCACTCTTATTTGGAGCTTCCATAACTAAACTCCATGCCAATATTTATACCTTAGTTTCATTATGAGTAATTATATCTCTATTGCATAAAGCATGTTTATCTGTAACTTTGCTCCACTTCCTCTTCTAATCAGTGGATGAAAAAGTGGTTCAGCTGAGGCAGACTGAATATTATCTTCCCTGAAATTTGAAATTGGAAGGGATTAAGGCATCCAGTAGCCCTCTGAAACCTGATTTGGTTCTTGACCCATTCCTAAACACAATTCGTGACCTTTCCTATGAGTTCTCACACAGAAGCAATACTTTCCTCCATTGAGTTCACTGACCTAAATTAGGCATATTTGGTTCTACTGTTTATTATGAAATGACACCTACAGACATATCCAGAAGTATCCAGAAGTAAGGTAAACCAGACTGGGACTTATGAGTCGGAAACTGTATATCTCGAGTGGAAAAAGAATGTTCAATATAAGATTAGCAGTTTGGAATATCTATTTGAACTTAGTTCTTTGGTCTAGGAACAGAAACTTGAGAGCTTAAAATGCTATCTAAATTTCTCAGCCACAGATATCAAAACAGTTCTGTAGTACTGTAGACTACATATATATCAGACTACATGAATTTCCTCTTCTCTGTCTCACTTTCTGTCTTTTTGTTTGTTCTTGTCATAATGACTCTTAAGTCTCCTCCTCTTCCTCCTCCTCCTCCCATATATTCCAGAAAACAAATTGATGTTTCAAAACTCTTGAGCATTTTTCCCTTCTAGAATGTATCAGGAGATAGTTATCAGCTTTCTACTACTGAAATGAAGTGTTTTTTTTTCCCTTGAACAAAAGCAAGGAAAAAGAAAATATTATTTAAGGTAAATGGAAAAAAAGTGTTCTAAATGAATAAGAAGAAAGAAGGGCGTGGGGGTGGAGCAACAGAAGGAGAAACAAGGTGAAAATGGAAGGATGTCAACAAAGAAAATAAAACAAAAGGATTAGAAAATAAGAGAAAATGGAAAAAGGTTTTCTAATAATCAAAAATGTGCATTATTAGTTAATTTTCAAAGGAAAATAAAAATAAAACCCTAAAATATATTTTAAAAGAAAAAGTTAAAATACTACTAAGACTATATACTACAAAGAAAGGGGAGTGGCAAAAAAGAAGAAACAAAGTGTAAAGGAAAGGGCATCTAATAATATAATGTATAGGCAATGTTAATCAAATATATGAAGGTGTAGAAAAATAGAGCATCTTATTTTAAAGAAAAGTTATGATAATGTCAACATAATCTTAAATGTAGTAGGAAATCAATAAAAAGAACACTAGGGGTAAAAAGAATAATTAAAGATAAACCATGGGAGTGGCTTCTAGGTCCTTAAAACTCCTGTGTGTATGTGGATAGGGTAGTTGAACCTGTGGACTCTTTCACATTTTTTTGTTCATTCTGACCCTGTATTAGATAAGTGTCCCATAACCCATAGCTGTCTAGACTTTAATAATTTCCCTTCCTTGTATACCAGGGGCCCCTGCTGGCTGCTCTGATTTTTGCAGTTTATTGTCTTGACAGGTTCTCTCATCTTCCTGACACTCATATGCCCTGAGATAACTAATGCTCTAGCTGGAAGGTATCTCCCTAGAGTTTTGGTGGTTGAGGGAGCATCCTAAAGACTGAGGTCTGCGTTCATACTTTTAAAGCTGCTAAGCATTCATCACACCACTAGAGGAATAAACAAGTTGTCCAGTCGACCTGAACATCAGGCTTCTTTGAGTCTCCACCGTCAAATCTCACATCGTGTAGGTGACTCTACAGAATGATCCACCCACAGATCTCAGGCTCAGAACATCTGAGTTCTGTATTTTTTCAGTTGATGACCTCTATCTACTCCCTACCAACAAGGCATGGCTTCATTCTCCTGTAATCTAAGGACTGATCTTCTTGCCACCAGTACTGTTTGGATTTTTTTTTTCCATTAAGCTTTCCCTCTTTCTAAAATTGCCTCAAGGGCTGCTGTCTCATCCTGGAGTTGTGGTATGTTGAAATCTCCCCTCTAAGTCCTCTCATTCCCGCTCAAATCTATGACCTCTTCATATATAATTATTGTTTTATACACACACACACACACACACACACACACACACACACACACACACACACGCTGGGGTGAGAGAGAGAGAGGAGAGAGAGAGAGAGAGAGAGAGAGAGAGAGACTATACAGTCATATTTTGGGGGGACATGGTCTCTAGATACCTCAAAGCCTGGAACTGGCTTGGCAGACCACACCAGGCATCCTCAGAGTCCATTTTTAAACAATAGCCCTATTAAGATACTGTCTCATCACAGCCCTTCTGAGGTGGGGGAATTTCTTTTTACCACTGAGACCTCTTGTTGGAAAAGGTACTCTTATCAACAAGATCCCCAATGCACTTGAGGTTTATGAATGCTGTGAGATTTTTTTTTTGTAAGTCAGACGAGAAGTCTTTTTATTAAAGCTTCCAGGCTAACCTTTTAATATGAAATGCCTCCTTTCCCCGCCATGGGAGGAAATGACTGAATGGAAAGTGTTCAGCTTGTCTGGCTTCTTGCTGATTCTCCTTTCTCCTTTCTGTTTCTTCAGTTTTTTTTTATTCTGCCCTATTTTTTGTACATTTCTGAGCTCCTCTTCTCCTCATTGAATAAAGAGTATGTGTGTGTGTGTGTGTGTGTGTGTGTGTGTGTGTGTGTGTGTGTGTGTTTGTTGTGTCTGTCTGTCTGTCTGTCTGTCTGTCTGTCTGTCTGTGTGTCTGTCTGTGTGTCTGTATGTGTATTTTCTTCTCACACTTCTCCAGCAGGTCACAGGTAACTTCTACTCTCCCAGCTTACCAAGAAGTTAACTGAAATGCATGAGATTTGGAGTTAAAAAAAAAAACCTTTGGGCTAGACTTAAATTTTTATCTTGCAAGATATAAGAAGAAATTAATATATCATAACTGGAAGCCTGTATATATTTTAAACGGCTTTCCATTTCGGTTTTTATACATGGAAAAACATACAATAATATCTAGTCCTCATTTTTAAAAATTGACATTGGGAGTTAAACTCAGACCTTCCCCATTCCAAATAAGTACTCTTTCAATAGGTTATGTCCACAGCTTAGTCCTCTGTATCTTACATTCTAGTCCTTAATGTCTTATGAAATTTCTTTTGGCCTTCTGATATTTTTGTTTTATTCAGTGTGATAAGAAAAATACTTTCTGCTGGGCAGTGGGGGTGCATGCCTTTAATTCCAGTATTTGGAA
Organism: Rattus rattus; assembly: GCF_011064425.1. NCBI lineage: Eukaryota > Metazoa > Chordata > Mammalia > Rodentia > Muridae > Rattus > Rattus rattus. Next base: position 63,097,472 of record NC_046172.1, read on the forward strand.
GGCAGAGGTAGGTGGATCTGAGTTGGAGAACAGCCTGGTCTTAAGAGCAGGTTCCAGGAGAGCCAAAGCTATATAGAGAAACCCTGTCTTGACAAAAAAGAAAAAAATACTTTCTAAACTTTTTGATAGAGAAAGTCTCATTGCATTAGCTTTTGGAATTATCATAGAAATATGGTACACTAGGGTAAGCTTACATATGTTTTGATTCAGATAATATATATTAAGTAATTTAATTATACTTTATTTTCATTTAAGGCAATGCATATAGACTCTATCTCAAAAGTAATCAACAAATAAATGAACATAGCTTTGTTTATATCGGTGGTTATCAACCTTCCTAGTGCAGCAGTCCTTTAATGCAGTTCTGCATGTTGTGGTGACCCCAACCATAAAACTATTTTGTATGCTAGTTCATAACTAATTTTGCTACTGTTATGAATCATAGTGTAGAATCTTTTAGAGATAGAGGTTTGCCACAGGGGTCACAACCCACAGATTGAAACCACAGATCTTTATATTCCTCTTAGAAATCTGACATTTGGAGAAAAATAATTGATATCTTATTTAGTTTAAACCATAAGCTTATTCACTTACAATTTATATATCTACAAAATTGTGTTAGTCATATATAATAAATACATAGTCTGTCTTCTTGTATTTATAAGTTAATAAAAGATGGTCTTGACTCAGGCCAGCAATATATCATACCCCTATTTGTTATAGTCTAGAAAGTATAATCATCTGTATAGGTCAAGCTCTGACAGAGCCTCTTAGGGGACACCTATCCCAGGCTCCTGTCCACAAGTGCTTGTTGGCATTAGCAATAGTGTCTGCGTTTGGTGTCTGCAGATGAGATGAATCCCTAGGTTGGGCAGTATCTGGATGGCCTTTCCTTCAGAAGGAAAGAGTTCCAAGAGTACACAAGGAGGGGCCCAATGGCTTCAGCTGCATATGTAGCAAAGGATGGCCTTATCTGGCATCACTGGGAGGGGAGCCCCTAGGTCCTGTGAAGGTATGAGGGAATGCTAGAGAGAGGAGGTGGGAGTGGGTGGGTGGGTAGAGGAGCACCCTCAAAAGCAGGGAAAGGGGGTGGGATACAGGGTTTTCAGAGGAGAAAACTGTAAGGGGGATGTAGCACTTGAAATGTAAATAAATAAAATAGCCAATAAAATAAAATTTAAAATGAAAGGAAATCATGTTCCAATTTTTTAAAAACAAGAAAAGTGCAATCATTTATGTTATATCATATGATTGTCACTGTAGGCAATTATTCAACTTTAGGCTCTTCATCTGACAACTGGAGAGAGACCTTTAAAAAACATAGCCCCCTTGTTCACCTGCTTAAAAGTATTAAGGATACAATTCCAATTCTATACTATAATCCGTCAGGAAACAAAAGCCATTTTCTGAATACGTAAAACATAATTTTCACCTTTTAAGTTTCATGTTTCGAGCAATAAAGTTTATAAAACAGGGACTTTACCTATTATTCATTTCAGATAAGGACTCAGTAAGTGCTTTAGAAATGAAGGAATAAATACCTGTAATCTAGGAGTATTAAAAACATATGACCACTTCTTCCATTTTTGACAAGAAACTTAGTTCTCTAAAGAAATTAGAGATTACTTAACTTTACTTTCCTTGTATAATCTTTTTTGAAAATGTATACTTACCAGATTAATAATGAATATGATTTTTGAGAAATCATTCTGTGCTGGAAACTGATTTAAATGACTGGCAGCATTTGATCCTCACAAAATGTTACAAGATCAAGCAAGCCAACATTCCATCAGGAATGGGGGCGGGCTCAAGAGATTCACAAGACAGTAGCTGAGAGCCTATTGATAATAGATCACTTCTGCAGGAAAGAAAGTTCTTTTTCATTCCTAGTGACCACTAGGAGGTTGTTAATGCTCAGGTGGATTGCTCCACACTTGCACACATACAGATAATATCAACTGTACTTGGTGCGTTATTAAAAATGGAAGAAGACTTAAATGTACGAAAAGAGTGTGTTGGGGGGATAAAAGGAGCTATGTTAGGGTGAGCATGTGGAGTAGGAGGGAGAAGTTGTGAGTGATATGATCAAGGTACATTGAATACACATGCATTTCTTTTTTTTTATTACTCATTTTATTCGTTTGCATCTCAAATGATATCCCTTTCCAGGTTTCCCCTCCATAAACCGTCATCCCACATCCCTCTGCCCCCTCCCTTTGCCTGTATGAGGGTGCTCCTCCACCCACTCACCCACTCCTGCCTCACTGCCCTAGCATCCCCTTATACTGGGGCATCAACCCTCCACAGGACCAACGGCCTCCCCTCCCATTGATGCCAGATAAGGCCATCCTCTGCTACATAAGTAGCTGGAGCCATGTGTCTGTCCATGTGTACTCTTCGGATGGTGGTTTAGTCCCCGGGAGCTCTGGGAGTTCTGGTTGGTTGATATTGTTGTTCTTCCTATGTAGTTGCAAACCCCTTTGGTTCCTTCAGTTTTTCCCCTAGCTCTTCCATTGGGGTCCCAGGCTCAGTCCAATGGTTGGCTGTGAGTATCTGCATCTATATTAGTCAAGTGCTGATAGAACTTCTCAGGGAACAGCCATACCAGGCTCCTGTCAGCCAGAGCTTCTTGGCAGTCAGTAATAGTGTAGGGGATTGGTTTTTGCAGATTGAATAGATCCCTTTGTGGGGCGGTCTCTGGATGGCCTTTCCGTTAGCCTTTGTTCATTTTTTTTTGTCCCTGTCTTTCCTTTGGATAGGAACAATTCTGGATTAAATACTTTGAAATGGGTGGGTGGCCCCATCCCTCAGCTGGGGACTGTGTCTATCTACTGGAGGGGGTCTCTACAGGTTCTATCTCCTCTTTGTTGGACATTTCTGCTAAAGTCATCCCCATTGGGTCCTTGGAGCCTCTCTCTTTCCTGATGTCTGGAACTTTCTAGAGGCTAAAGCCAGTACCCCCATCCTCCACTGCCACATATTTCTATTCAATTTCCTAACCCTCCTGTCCAAAAAATAGTCTTTAAAAACCCCCACTATGGATGAAGCAAGATACTCTGACTCCAATCCTATTCTCATAAGTACTCGCTCCTGCCTCCAGTCGTGATGTGATAATGGGTCCAAGTAGACCCAGCTTGAGATTTCAGGTATGGTACTTATCAGTGGCCTCAGGTAATCTGAATTCAACTTTGCAACTCAAATCTTTATATGGATAACAACATGTTTTGTAAGGTTGTTTTGAAGATCACATCTGTGAAATATCTGAATAAAAATAGTGAAAAAATAAAATCTTTTGCTTCCCACTAAATGAGGTAATCATTGATTATGTCTCTTGATTTGTGGAAAATTTATAGAGAAAAGAGCACGGTCCAGACTTGTCTGGCAAAGCACCTAAAAATGACTGAGACTTGTGACAGATAAGTGGCTTTGCTTCACATCTGTTCCTAATGTTGCTCCTGGATGCATATGACTTTGTATTTGTTGCTGTCAAAGCTAAGAAAGATTTTGGTTAGACAAACTTCTTTTGGATATGGTATCAAAATGCAAATGATAGAAGAAAAATAATTAGATATAACCAGAAATGAAATTTTTGTGATTCAAGGAGCACCACATTAATAATGAAAATAGCCCAGTGGACAGAAGAAAATATTTTAAATTGTATATCTGCTAAGAGATTCGTATCTAAAATTAGTAAAGAATTACTATGACTCACCAATTTAAAGATATCAACCTAATTTAAAGCTGGCATATAATTTGGATGAACACTTTTTTAAAGAATATATACAAATGATTAAATAAGTATATAAAAGTATTCATCATTACTAATTAGATGGTTAAATCCAAGTCTCAATGAAATATTTCTTCACACTTACTTGCACTGTTATAATTATTTTTCAGTGTTAAATAGAATTTCCATATAACATAATCCCATGTGTACATCTATACACAGAATACATATATACACTGTGTTAATGGGATTATTATTTATTTATTATTTTTATATTTATTTTTTCTTTTATGTATAATGCCTAGCATATATTTTTTATCTTTTTTCTTTTTCTTATTTTCATTGAATATTTTCTTTATTTACATTTCACATGTTATCCTCTTTCAAGTTGACCCCTCTGAAAATCCCCTGTCCAATTCCCGCTACCACTAATTCTATGAGGGTGCTATCCCACCTCACCCACTCCTTCCTGCTTCCCTAGCATTCCCTTACACTGGAGCTTCCAGCCTTCACAAAACCAAGGGCCTCTCTTCCCATTGATGTCTGACAAGGCCATCCTCTGCTACATATGTGGCTGGAGCCATGGGTCCCTCCATCATATTGTTTGGATGGTGGTTTAGTCCCTGATAGCTCTGGATGGTCCAGTTGATATTGTTCTTCCTATGGGGTTGCAATTTCCTTCAGTTCTTTCACTCTTTTCTCTAACTCCTCCACTGGGGACCCAGTACATACTCCAATGGTTGATCGCTAACATCCTCCTTTATATCTGTCAGGCTTTGGCAGAGCCTATCAGGAGACAACTGTATCAGGCTCCTGTCAGCATACACCTCTTGGCATTCGTAATAGTTTCTGGGTTTGGTGACTATATATGGGATGGAATCCCTAGGTTGAGAAGTCTCTGGGTGGCCTTTCCTACAGTCTCTACTCCATACTTTATCTCGCTATTTCCTCCAATGAATATTTTGTTCCCCCTTCTAAGAAGGGCTGAAGTGTCCACGCTTTGATCTTCCTTCTTCTTGAGCCATATGTGGTCTGTAAATTGTATCTTGGATTTAACGAGCTTTTGGGCTAATAACAATTTATCAGTGAGTGCATACCATATGTATTCTTTTGTGATTGGGTTACCTCCTTGAAAGATATTTTCAGTTCTATCCATTTACCTATGAATTTCAGGAAGTCATTGTTTTTGATAGCTGAGTAATATTCCATTGTGTAGATGTACCACATTTTCTGTATCCATTCTTCTGTTGAAGGGCATCTGGGTTCTTTCCAGCATCTGGCTCTTATAAATAAGGCTACTTTGAACATAGTAGAGCTTGTGTCTTTGTTGTATGTTGGAGCATCTTTTGGGTATATGCCCAAGAGAGGTATAGCTGGGTCCTCAGGTAATGGAATGTCCAATTTTCTGAGGAACCTCCAGACTGATTTCCAGAATGGTTGTACCAGTTTGCAATCCCACCAACAATGGAGGAGTGTTCCTCTTTCTCCACATCCTTGCTCTCGTCTACTGTCACCTGAGTTTTTGATCTTAGCCATTCTGACTGGTGTGAGGTGGAATCTCAGGGTTGTTTTGATTTACTTTTCCTTATGACTAAGATGTTGAACATTTCTTTTAGGCACTTCACAGCCATTCAATATTACTCTGTTGAGAATTCTTTGTTTAGCTCTATACCACATTTTTAATAGTGTTATTTGATTCTCTGAAGTCTAATTTCTTATTTAAAAGATTTATTTATTTATTAAATATAAGTACACTATAGCTGTCTTCAGACTCACCAGAAGAGGGCATCAGATCTCATTACAGATCATTGTGAGCCACCATGTGGTTGTGGGATTTGAACTCAAGTCAGTGCTCTTAACCACTGGAGTCTAACTTCTTGAGTTCTTTGTATATAATGGGTATTAGCCCTGTATCAGATATAGGATTAATAAAGATCTTTTCCCAATCTGTTGGTTGCCGTTTTGTCCTATTGACAGTGTCCTTTGCCTTACAGAAGCTTTGCAATTTTAAGAGTCACATTTGTCTATTGTTGATCTTAGACCATAAGCTATTGGTGTTTAGGAAATTTTCCCATATTCCCATGCATTTGAGACTCTTCCCCACTTTTTCTTATATTAGTTTCAGTGTATCTGGTTCTATGTGGAGGTCCTTGATCCATGTGGACACGAGCTTTGTAGATGGAGATAAGAATGGATCAATTAGCATTAATAGGGGCTGGGGAGATGGCTCAGCGGTTAAGAACACTGACTGCTCTTCCAAAGGTCCTGACTTCAAATCCCAGCAACCACATGGTGGCTCACAACCTTCTGTAATGGGGTCCAATGCCCTCTTCTGGTGCATCTGGAAACAGCTACAGTGTACTTATATATAATAAATAAATAAATCTTAAAAAAAAATAGGGGTTGGGGATTTAGCTCAGTGGTAGAGTGCTTGCCTAGCAAGTGCAAGGCCCTAGGTTCAGTCCCCAGCTCTGAAAAAAAAATTGCATTAATATACATGGTGACCACCAGTTGAACCAGCACCATTTGTTGAAAATGCTGTCTTTTTTCCACTGGATGGTTAGCATTTGACAAAAGTCAACACAACTTCATGGTAAAAGTCTTGGAAATATCAGGCACTCAAGGCACATATCTAAACATAATAAATGCAATATGCAACAAATCAGTAGCCAACATCAAACTAAATGGAGATAATCTTGAAGCAATCCCACTAAAATCAAGGACTAGACAAGGCTGCCAATTCTCTCCATATCTATTCAATATAGTCCTTGAAGTTCTAGCCAGAGCAATTAGACAACAAAATGAGATCAAAGGGATGCAGATTGATTGGGAGGGAGTAATTCAGGATATCAATATTTGTAGATGATATTATAGTATAAATAAAAGACCCCAAAAATTCTACTAGAGAACTTTTAAACCTGATAAACAACTTCAGCAAAGTGGCTGGATAGAAAATTAACTCAAACAAATCAGTAGCCTTCCTCTACTTAAAGGATAAACAGGGTGAGAAAGAAATTAGGGTGACACCCTTCACAATAGTAACAAATAATATAAAATATGTTAATGCGGCTCTAACCAAGCAAGTAAAATATCTGTTTGAGAAAAAATTTCAAGTCTCTGAAGAAAAAAGAGAAGATCTCAGAAGATGGAAAGACTTCCCATGCTCATGGATTGGCAGGATTAATATTGTAAAAATTGCCATCTTTCCAAAAGCAATCTACAAAATCAATGCAATCCCCATCAAAATTATAATCCAATTCTTCATAGAGTTAGAAAGAGCAATTTGCAAATTCATTTGGAATAATGAAAAATTCAGGGTAGCAAAAACCATACTCAACAATAAAAGGACTTCAGGGGGAATCACTATCCCTGAACTCAAGCAGTATTACAGAGCAATAGTGATAAAAACTGCATGGCATTGGTACAGAAACAGGCAGATAGACCAGTGGAACAGAATTGAAGACCCAGAAGTGAACCCACACACCTATGGTCACTTGATCTTTGACAAATCAAATTCTCACCTCTTAATATCACCCAATGGGGA